>NC_083641.1:8808111-9108111 GCF_963576545.1 Limanda limanda
GTCAAGTTTAGATAAATGTGTAAATTAAAGGGTTACACAAGATGTGGTTACTGTTCAGGTAAAATTCAAGGAAATTAATTTATGTAATTTCTCAAAGAATGACCTACAATAACCTGTTCGTCTGATACTTTTACTTATGTCATTGTCAGGACCGATTTCAGAATTAGACAACATTTTGGGACGTCCTCACTTTGTGACCCATCTTCAGTGTTATTTAAAAAGCAGGACTTGCTTTTAAGGTTAGAGTTAGAATCAGGTGTAAGTTAGTTGAAGGGTAAAGGTTGAGCTCAGACATTTGGATGAGATGGTGAAGGTTCGGGTATGGGGCAATAAAATGCATCAATTCAGCGATGGGTTTCACAAACATAGAAATACAAGCATGTGTGTGTGTGTTTGTGTGTGTGTCTGTGTGTAAGAAGTGATCAAAAGAGAGAAGTAGAAGAAAGGGTGGAGGAGGAGAGAGTGATGAGTGAAATGATTGATAAAAAAATAAAAGGATAGAAATGATGTGATACAGGGGTGAACATGTAGAAGCAGGAAGGGGGAGCTCTGTATTTTACCATGATGCATGACTGAACAGGCATGACTATAATGCATACAGTAGGTTTTATGTTCCAATATAAAGAGGTCATGCTTCACTGAGCCCTCACCCGTATGGGATATTGACATCTGACACTTGGCATCCATTTGTTCCCGCTCTGAACAAACAACTCAGGCTTTGGTGCGGAAGTGCCTTGCTAGCTGTACATGCAGTGCTAAAGGAAATTACAAAGGAAATACACAACCAGACAACGCTGCCTGAATATTTGTAATAACGTGATGGGATTGGCTGGTGTCTGCACGGTAGCTTGATGTTCACCCAACTGAGTTTAACATGTGGAATTCCTCAAGGCTCCATTTTAGAGCTCTGTGTAAAACTGTGAATGGTTTAGGGCCAAAACATATTTCTGATCTCCTGCTATGTTATGAACCATCCAGATCCTCAGGTCGTCTGGAACAGGTCTGCTTTCTGTCCCCAGAGTCAAAACTAAACATGGAGAAGCAGCGTTAAGTTTTTATCCTTCGTATTTGTGGAGCAAGCTACCAGAGAACTGCAGGTCCACTGCAACCCTTTGCTGTCTTAAATCAATGCTGAACATTTCCTTTGCCATGGACTTTTAGTAGATAAAATAATTACTCATATCTATAATTCACTGTTACTATCAATCTTTTATTTATTATTGTATTTATTGCTTTTAATTCTGTATTCAACCTTAAATGCTTCCTTTTTTATATTGTCTTATGTCGCTTTTACAATTTACCACGATGCCTTGATATTTTATGTAAAGCTCTGTGAATTGCCTTGCTGTTGAAATGCGCTATATAAATAAACTTGCCTTGCTGTCTCAACTTCTACCCCACATCACAAGTACAGTGAAGCAATGGAACCAAGATGCAATTCAACAAAGCATTGATGTCACACCATGCAAAGTGAATGAGCAGAGTTTACGTTGAAGCCTCCCAACACATACATGGAAGTGCTCCATTGGAGGTCTCACATCATGATAGAAAATGTTTTCCTTTTTTATTAATTATTTATGTATGTATTAATAATCAACATTTCTCTATTCTCAGTTTACTTTAATTAAACCTAATTAATTTAATAATTTAATTAAAAGTCTCTATAGCTTCTTAGCATTGCAGTTAGTCTCACATCCAAAATGCTATTGATGCAAAATGCTACAAAATGCAAACTATTGTGTGAGAGGCTGACACCATTTGTCCTCCAAAAAGAAAGACTGACCTGACAACACTAACAACACTAACATCAAGTGGCGTTAAAATGTCGATCACTGCTTTGTTTTATTTATTCAATGTATTTGTTTGGTTTTATAGGTTGAGCTACTGTATGTAGAGAAATGAATCAAAACTGCAACTATATACATTATAGTATTTTTAAGTGCACAACAAGAAACCAAGGTAAATCCACAAAAAGCGATACATATCTACTTATAGTACATGTACATTATAGCTACAGACATGGAAGTGCAACCACACTTGTCAACCCTGTGTTCTGCACTTGACCACAAGTTCTTTTCACATGCATGATGCGTCCTGGTAATTGGCAGCAGATGCTGTACATCGTAGCCTACATGTAGACGTGAAGCCTTTCGCAGAGACCTACGCTGTACCCTGACGTGCAAATCACCCACAATTTTACTTTGCGTCGTGCCGAGCAGACCACAAGAGTTGTGATTGGTCCGCTTGTTAGCATCAAATCTCCGACAGACTCGCCCTCATTTTTGAATTGTGTTGAAGTAGCAAACACGGATGGCGTCTTTCTTTTTTTTGTTGCAGTTCATTCAGAAAAAGTTATTGCTCTTCAACATCTTTCAGCTCCAACACGATCCGCTTAGTGACACTCGCTATTGTTCTGAAATAAACAGAGATAAGACGCTGTTTTAAGTCGAATATGAATGTCGGGGCTGATGGACACTTGGATGACACACACATGTGAATTTTTTTATCTGTTGTTCTTTTAATTTTTCAGACATCACTAAATAAAATTAAAATGTTTTTTCAGCAAGAATTCCTTTTTTGATTTTAAATGAAATGTTCTAAAAGAGAACTTTCATGAGTGTGACTAATTGTTCTCACCATATTGACGTCCAGTTGTGTCAGCAGCTTCTCTTTCTCTCACATCCACCAGGTCTCACTGACACACAAAGAACACTTAATCTCTCCATTTCTCTCTCTCTCTCTCTCTCTCTCTCTCTCGCTCATCTCTCTCGCTCTTATTCTCTCTATCCCTCTCTCCCTCCTCTCATGCCAGGGGCAGAAAGGCTGCCATTGTTTTCCATTGCACAGGCATGGACCTCTTCTCTCACATGAGGGAATCTTTTTTTTGATGGGGTTATGAAAGCGAGAGAGGCTCATAATTTAGTTGGAATTTGAAATGCAGACGCGAGGGAAGCTGCAGTGTGCCAAGTAGAATACAAATGTGAGCTGGAATGAATAACATAGCTGATAGAGGGAGAAAAAGAAGGTGTAATGGAATGCAGCTGCAGAGAGACTGATTTTATTCAGTAAAATTTAAAAATATTTTATCTTCGAATATCCTCACTGACTTATCGGTAGTTTGTTTTTTATGTTTTAAATGTAGTTTTGATTGTTATTTACGTGGTTTCTTAAAATTCTAAAATATGTCTCTATTTCTTTTTCATGTTACTCTGATCATTAATATCCCAACAGCATAATATGTCTCCGAACTATAGTTTTATAGGCTTGTTTATATGTGTATTTTTTTTAAATTGAAATTCAGTTTTTACTCTTAAAAAAAGTTGTGACATCGATGACCACTGAAGACACTGGACTGGAGAAGTAGCAGCACTATCTGTTTTTCTTAATGAACCAACTGCTAATAATCACTTACCAGTCGTGGATGGAAATCCAATTTTCTCAGTTTTAGATCAAATTTGTATAATGTTTGGATGAAAACCCACCTTATTGCAATAAAGCCATGAAATAGTTGGAATCAAACTAGATCATATGACTTATTTAATGGCATCAAACGTGGACAGAAACCTGCAGTGCATTCAAAGTCTGTGTTTTTCATGCTGCGCAGCTTCTCCTCCAGCTGCAGTCAGTACTGCAGCATAAATAAACCGGCTCTCAGAGAATGCGGAGATAATCAGGAATGTGAAGAAAGAGAAAAGGATGAAACATTTCATAAGCACCTGACAGGTGCATGAATCCACCCCCTCTTTTATATCAGCTGTCTGGATTCATGGTGACTGTACAGAGACAGTATCACTCATTATTGTTTAAACTAAACTTTTAATAATTATTCTTATTCTATTCTTAATCTATGTTGTTTCTCCAGTGATCAGACATAATGTGACTTTGACTCACACACTTTTGAATAAAGTAACAATTCAGATTTGATCATGTATCTTTTCATCATGCTCATGATTTTCCGCCACTAGTCTTTGGTTTGATAATTTAGTACAAGCATTAGCTCAGAGGGATAACTTGGCTCATTCACTGTATTACGTGAATGTTCCTGTCCACCTGAATGTTCCACCAAACACTGTTCAAAAATCTGTCAGTTGAATAAATCATGGTTTCTTCGTCTATTTAAAAAAAAGGAAAAAATTGGAATTTTTACATTGAACATTCAAATTTAATTAAACTTAGAAAGTTCTTGGACAGGTGCCGCTAGAAAATGAAACGTTTAATTTTAACTACTTGGAGTACACAGAGTGATTTACAAGGTATGTTGGTGACAATCATGCACTCACACACAGACACACACACATGCACACACCTCCACCTCCACTACACTCAGGCCAACATCTTTCTTAACTTATGGAGCCGCTCAAATCCCTTCAACAGATGATCTATCACATTGTTAAATGATACTGTTCTCACATTGGCTTGAGAACAGACACAGAAATACCAGAGGGATGTCAAATTCCTTTCTGCTCTTTATCCTTTAAAATATCTTTTCCACATCAGTGAACTCTGTAGCTTTCAATATGAATAAATCAATGTGGACTTGTGAGTTCTCAGCCTCATCTGTCAGTCATCGTTCCAGCTCAGTAACACACAAAACAACATATTTTGACTTTTATAGGAAAACCACATGTGTAACATTAATAACATTAATGATTCCATCGCACTAGACATAACAGTGGGACAGCGAGACCAAAAAGGGTTTCTGGATGACATCATCAGGGATCAGCATGTGCATGGGGGGGTAGAAAACAAAGCACAATGACTGAGGTCATGTAAAGTTGTGTCTGTGCTTTCAATGTGCAATAATCACTAGTTATTTGTGAGACATTTTCATTATTTTAAGAAGGAAACAGCAGGTTGGTTAGACCTGATTTAACAGCCAGACCAAGAGTCCAGCTGCCACCACACAGCTCTGCTCTTGTCTCCTGGGCTCTGATAATGAAGCCTGCCATATAGTCCTCCTCCTGCAGGGATATCCTAGCCTGGGTGCCAGACGAACTTAGCCCCGCCCACAACATTTTTTGGTCGGGAAGTTCGGTCTGGAGTCGCTCCGTTGGCGAGAGATTATCTCAACAGAAGCTGCTCGGACCAATCAAATTGTCAGGGCGGGCTTTATACGATGATGGACAGATGATCAACAGTTACGTAATCAACTACGTCATCAAAGAGCGCTTGGGTTGACTTTGTTTTCCACAAACATGCCTGCCGGTGGAGAGCTGAGATGTGTACAGCCGTGGCCAAAAGTTTTGAGAACGACACAAATATAAATTTTCACAAGGTGTGCTGACTCAGTTTTTATGATGGCAAATTGCATATACTCCAGAATGTTATGAAGAGTGATCAGATGAATTACAATTAATTGCAAAGTCCCTCTTTGCCACGAAAAAAAAAGGGCTTCACAGGCAAGGATATTGCTGCTAGTAAGATTGCACCTGAGAGGTTCAATTGTTGTGAAAAAGGCTTCAAGGCGCCCAAGAAAGTCTAGCAAGCGCCAGGACCATCTCCTAAAGTTGATTCAGATGCGGGGTCGGGGCTCCACTAGTGCAGAGGTTAGTCAGGAATGGCAGCAGGCAGGTGTGAATGCATCTGCACGCACAGCGTCTCAAAGACTTTTGGAGGGTGGCCTGGTGCCAAGAAGGGCAGCAAAGAAGACACTTCTCTTCAGGCAAAACATCAGGGACAGACTGATATTCTGTCAAAGGTACAGGGATTGGACTGCTGAGGATTGGGGTAAAGTCATTTTCTCTGATGAATCTCCTTACCAATTGTTTGAGTAATCTGGAAAAAAGCCGATCCAGAGAAGAAAAGGTGAGCGTTACCATCAGTCCTGTGTTGTGCCAACAGTAAAGTATCCTGAGACCATTCATGTGTGGGGTTGCTTCTCAGCCAAGAGAGTGGACTCACTAACAATTTTGCCTAAGAACACAGCCATGAATTAAGAATGGTACCAAAACATCCTCTGAGAGCAACTTCTCCCAACCATCCAAGAACAGTTTGGTGACGAACAATGCCTTTTCCAGCATGATGAAGCACCTTGCCATAAGGCAAAGTGATAACCAAGTGGCACTGGGAACAAAACATTGAAATTTTGGGTCCATGGCCAGGAAACTCCCCAGACCTTAAGAACTTGTGGTCAATCCTCAAGAGGCAGGTGGACAAAGAAAACCCCACAAATTCTGACAACTCCAAGCATTGATTATGCAAGAATGGGCTGCCATCAGTCATGATGTTGCCCAGAAGTTAATTGACAGCATGCCAGGGCGAATTGCAGAGGTCTTGAAAAAGAAGGGTCAACACTGCAAATATTGACTCTTTGAATAAACCTAATGTAGTTGTCAATTAAATCGTTTGACACTTATGAAATGCCTTTAAATATACTTCAGTATACCATAGTAACATCTGACAAAAAGATCTAAAAACACTGAAGCAACACACTATGTGAAAACCAATACTTGTGTCATTCTCAAAACTTTTGGCCACGGCTGTAGATGCTGCCATTGAAGAAAGTGGTGACATCGACAGTGCATTCATTTTCAAAGAGGAACAGAGAAACGTGATCAAGGCAATTGTAGATTGTAGAAAATATGTTTTTGCCGTCCTTCCTACGGGATTCATACGTCACATACTACGTTGCTCTGATTAATTGTAGGTCTATCCAATTGAGCGAAGAGGCATTTTGTTTCCTGGTTCTGTTGAAACACGCCCCATAATCACAGCCCAATGGAGCGGTCTCAGACTCATATTCTGACTAGAATCATGAGTATGACAACGTCAGGCTAGGGATATCCATCTGTATCCCTCTATATTTCCCTCTTCTTCGTAATTGTTTTTTTCTCATCGTTTTCGTTCCCTCTGACCTTAGGGTTTCCTCTTACAGATAAACACTCAGATACCAAATTTTGTCCAAATTCTGGTCCAAATAATGCCTCATGCTACAATTCAGATAAACATACTGTATGAAAATCGCACAAAGTCGCTCAGAGACAGGTGTCAGGATTTCCAGCAGCCGTCACAGACTAAGAGATGAAGAGATGAATGCTTGCCATTTGTGGCAGTCTTGTGTGTGTATGCTGAAGTGTTATGTAGTATTTTCTTGCTGGTTGTGGCCAAAGTCAAATAACACATTCCGTTTTTAGAGAGCCACCACAGAAATGCAGTAAACTTGTGCAGAGTGGAGAAGGGTGGATCCACTGCAGGTTCCTTTTCAGACAGGCCTGCCAATGTGCTGTTTATATACATCTGCACAGCTCAAAAAGCAAATGGACAAATTGTTGCTCAACATAGAGAGGTGTAAAATACCCTGAGATAAAAGTCTCTTTCAGCTGGATGACTCAGGTCAGTGGCTCAGCAGCTGAGTGGAGATTTGCTATGAGGTCATTTATGTGGACACACCATTGTAACATTAATGAAAAGATAAAACATCTAAAAACCAAGCACATAAATTACACAAGTCTACTCTCATGGAATGCACAGTCCGACACCGAGCTTAAACTGGTTTTATGGCTCACACACAACACACTTTATATGGGACCACAGTCTGACAACACCCAGCAGACAGCAGACATCTGATCTCATACACCCACCCACAGACCCTATTGGTTCAGTCCACCGAAAACCTCATCCATCCACTGCATTTATTCATTTACAAATTACAAAAGTTCTATTTGAGAAAATAAGGCAGGAGCCAAAAAAGGTTTCTGCTACCAATTGACACATGTGGATTTGACACTGGAAATACATGCAGGTCAGATACATTTAAGTTTGCATTAACAAATAGCACAAACCAGACCACATGCTACAATTTGCTTGTATAGTAAGTTAACAAATGGTGAAATTACCATTCAATTTCAATGCAATTTATTCTGTGCATCAAACAGTACACCAAACTAATATAAATGTCATATTTCCATCATTATTTCAATATATTTTTGTTAATTTGAGCTTATACCAGCATTCTTTTATTGTTATATTCTTGGTCACGTCATTCCACACTGTTCTTCTGCAAATGTTTAGTGGCAGTATACTGCAAAAATTTGCACCAACTATATCTATAAAACAGCAGTTAATGGAAACACGAGACATGTGAATATGATGAAGTGGAGCTGTCACTTTTTAGTGTGAGACACAGAATGAAACCAGGTCATTCAACTTGTTCCCATTTTCCCATTATTTATTGCACAGTAAATATCAGTGGCATTCAAACTTAAACATATCATGAACAAACTTCATACCCTCAGCATGAATAGCTCTGTTTAGTGGTGTCCTCAGTTGTGGTGGCTCAGCTTCAAAAAAGCTACAAAAACAACAGCCATGTTGTTCTCCATGTGCTCTGGCAACTCGTCGACACAAAGAATGTGGCTGACAGAAAAAAGTGTGACTGAAGAACTGAACTGAGGAATATGAGATCAATAGTCAACTTAGAAATCATTTTACCCTGACAAAAATGTCATCTATTTGATACAAATATAATGTGTGTGCGTGTGTGTATAATAACTGTTTTCATTTGGAGCTTTTCTGATGTTAATGCCTTTTCTGGAGTTAATTTCTATACATATAGTTTTACTATTCACTGATTCACACACACACACACACACACACACATACACACACACACACACACACGCACACAAACATGAATACAGTGCATCAATGTGCTGCTGCACAGCACAGACAAAACTGAAAAATTGTTCGATGGAAAAGAAAAACACTATTATATTTGCACATTTCCAATGATGTAGATTACAATGTGGGATCATCTCCCACTAACCCTTTGTCTTTAAACAGATACATTCTTAAACAGGGACAGAAGCAGAGTGTGTTGGCAACAGGAGGAAGTGTGAGACAGATTGAGGAAGAAGATGACATACAGAGACGCTTCGTCCAGCGCTGTCACTAAGTGTCACTATATGTAGACTTCCTGTACAGCGAGCTGCTCCAGGGACCATTTCCTGTTAGTGACACAGGCCGAGGTCAGAGTTTGCCTTTGTTGCAGGACCGAGCTGGTCTCGACGGTGAACACCACAGATGTTTGCTCACATCTGTTCAGACTCAGATATTTGTACTTCTCCATGATAAAAGTCCAAGTGAACTTTGGTCATTTTTTTCAGCATCAAAGAAATATGAAGCAACAGTCAGCAGTCGTTTAAGCTTAACATGAGCTTTGTTCTTTAATTTGTTGCTGTGCACTTTTAGTAATAATTCAGAATGCAATCTAATGTTTTGATTCATCAGTCTTAAAAGTATTAGCAGCTGTATTCTATCACACAGCCGGGACTTGCTCTTACTGTTTGCAGTCTTTATGCTTAGCTAAGTTTATTTTGGATGTTTCTCAATAATGGTGTTTCCTTCCACAGCAGGTATGTAGGCACTGATAAACACACTGTACACATTACAAGCAACTGCATGAACAAAGTTACCAACTATTTCCAAATAGCAAAATATTTGGGTGTGATATTCATCATGTGGCATCAACTCCAAATCAAAGCTATGCTGTGCGTCCACTCAATGGGTAATAAGACACCTCTTAGCTAACACGTTTAGCTAAGAGGTTCTGACCCAAAGTGGCCTAAAACAAATATCATTCATTATGCAACTATAATATCTTAATATTGACTAAACATCAAAAATATATATAACTGGGGGAAAAAAAATATAAATATATATATTCCCTTCTTTTATATACACAGCAACATATTACTACAGCTTTAAACAGATGGGGACCTGGTTCCTGTTTCCTATTTTGAATGCTTTAAATGCCAGGCCCAGGCCCAGAGGATGGCACTGGCCTGTGCAGTTCTTATCCCTCTACCTGCCATGGACCACTCCCAGACCTCTTAGGAGGGAGTCTGTCCATTGAGGGGCAGCTGTGGCTGAGGGGTAGAGTGGTCGTCCTCCAACCTGAAAGTCGGCAGTTCGATCCCCAGTCTGAACCATCTGCATGCCGAAGTGTCCTTGGACAAGATGCTGAACCCTGAATGGCCCCCCATAGAATAACAAAGTGCTGCGAATAGATGCACTGTATGAATGTATGGGTGAATGTGAAACTGTACTGTAAAGCGCTTTGAGTGGTCATCATCAGACTAGAAAAGCGCTATATAAATACAAATCCATTTACATTCTCACACGATTTAAGTTTTTTGTGAATGTTTTGGTTTAAAAGAAAGAGAGTTAGAGCCCAACAATCCCAACCCAATATAGTATTTTTCCAAAGATAAGACTAAGCCTAGGAAATACACATTAAAATGCAAATCTATGCACAGTGAGATACCAGCATGTCCCTCGTAGCCCGACAGCATGAGTAAACACAGATTCGTTATTTTGGCATAAAATTCCGAGCATTGGAGAGGCGCCATTATCAGCAGGCAGCTAAACACACCAGCTGCCCCATCTCTGCGTCTCAAACACACACACAAAGTGGAAGGAACACAAACAAAGTGTGCACACACATAGACAAACACTGGACTGGCAGGAAATGAGAGGCTTCCCAGGACAGATTGGGAGAAAATATGCGAGTTAAGTGAATGAAAATAGATCCCACCTTGTTTAATGACTACTGCTGAGATGCCCTCGAACTATTCAACTATATCTCACAGTAACAATCTGTGTCTGAAAATACGCTCAGGTGACTTTCCACGGATGAATACGAGTTATGATACGAGTAAACACAGCGTACATCAGGACATAACAACCTGACTGTTGATCTGTTGTAGTTTGCACTTTTCAGCAAAGCTCTGAAATTATTACGAGCAGGGAAACTGCAGCTCTGCAGTTCTGAGGATCTGAGGACTTGCCATTATCGGATTATTGTCTCCAGTGACAGTAGAAATTACAGCTCAACGCCTCCATGAAGGAAACGTTGTCACCATCCAAACCACTGTCATTGAGCACAGCAAAACAGCAACTGTACTGAGACCCTGAGGCACAGATGACTCAGGGTTTCTCTGAGTGCCTCATTACTCAAGAGTAGAAGTGGAAACAGTTATTAAATATTATTTATTTAACTTTATGAAAAGAATTCCCTGCCCTCCACCCACAGATACACACACACAATATTTCCATTTGCTGTGTCGCTGATGGTAAGTTATGAAAGGTTTCTTTACTGGAACTCCATCTGTTGTGAATCACACTCATTTCTGTAATGAAAACAAAAACAATGTCCTCTACCAACTGTTCCTTTAATTTCACTGTTTTCAAATGAGTCAATCTACTGAGACCAAACTACTGTCCAAGAGCAACAACAGCTGTGAGTGTGCTGCTGCGCCAACCAAGGCCCAGAGCCAAGGACTAATAATATGGTGATAAGAATGACGGTGATGAGAAACACGACCAGATTCAAAACATGGTTAGTCACAGCAGGAAAATATTATCAGTGAATATATGAGTTGCATGAATAGTTTGTCAGCATCCCAAAAAAAGCTGATGATACACCCACAGACTAAGATTTGGGATTTTCAGGGAACTCTAAAATACTCTCTGAAAACTCCTTGGACTCTTTGTCCAGTTTAATTCATGATCCACGGATTTTATTCCTGAATCTGATGCCGACATGTTCAAAGAAGCTTTTCCTGTAATGGTCCCAAGGTATGTCATCCAGAAAGTCAGATTATTAGAACTCAAACCTCCACAAATCAAACATTTTTTTTAATTTAAAATGAATGTTTGATAAAATAACTGTAAGTAATGTGAAGGTGAATCTGACTACCAGTCCTCAGTTTCCCCCTCAGCACCAGCAGCTTTTATGGTTTGATCTTTTTGGCTTTAACACCGACAACTTTACGGTCTTGCTTTAACTTGGCAATTTTCACTAACATCATTTTCAGTTTAGCACCAAACAGCTGGGGAGTCAGGGAGCTGCTGTGACTCAGGAGGTGCAGACGGTCATCAACAAACCAAAAGGTCAGTTGTTCGATCCCAGTCCGAAGTGCCCTTGGACAAGATGTTTGAAACTTGTGTTAAACTGAATAGCTCTGCGTATAGACCAGTTGAATGAATGTGAATGGGTGAATGTGACTTTGACTGTAAATTACTTGGAGAGGTTGACTCAGAAAAAGCTCTTTAAAAATATAGACCATTTATCATTCATTACAGTGAAGCACAAAACAAAGCTAAGCTGGACAAAAACTTGAGTCAAACTGAATGCTTACATTTTTCTTCATGTCTGTTGGACATATTACTCCTCATAGTGGACAGAACACGGATCAGTGCAGCTTTAAAGAGTTGATTCATTTTCTGATCAGAGTTCAAATCATCCCAACAGCACCACTGCTCTGGTGTTCCTTGTTTTGTATACTTTGAGAGAATTATGGAATCATTATCTTCCCAGTGACGAACCACCACAGACTCTCTGATGCTTGTTGTTTTGCCTCACAGCCTTCACAAAGTAATGAAAATGAAACACTTGGAATAAAGTGGTAAATGCACGTGTGGACGCCAGGTGTCACATCCACAATAGCTCTGGAGCAGGGGGACTAAACAGGGAAAGTGTGGGGTGGGGGATTCCATTGCTCAGTGGTTCCGTTGACTTTTGGCTCAGTGTTTCCCAAAGGCATGGAGCTGGACAGGCATTCCAGCCTGGTGGTACAAAGAGACTCTTTCAACAGCAGTAATCCTCTGGAGGAGGAGCGGGAACGCTACTGGCCGGCTGCTGCGTCCAGGACTGAAGGACCACAACACGCCAGAGAGGAGGAACATGTGTTTGTAGGTATAAGGAATAGGCCAGTACATATGGGGCCAGTGCTTACTCACTACCAGTTATTGAATGAGGTAATGGGACATTTTGCAATCCATTCAGGTGGTAAGGAATGTGTTTTATACAGCCAAGATTTCAAACCAGCTCAAAATAGAATTGCAGTAGAAACAATGAATATTATATTTTTTCACGAAAGAAAATATTTAAGAACAGTACAAAGAACTTTTAAACTGTTTTTATTTTATTTAAATTTGTCTCAAAAAACATAATGTTTAACTTTTCTCTCCTGAAGATGCAGCATTAAAGGGATGGTTCACCGAAAAATGGAAATTCACTAATTATCTACTCACCACTGCAGCGTTGAACCATCACAAAAAAAACACTTCTGGAGTCTCAGAGATAAATAATGTTGCAGTCAAATCCAATACAACTGAAGTAAATGGGGGACCCCTTCTTTACAAAAAAAAACACTGAAAGAAGAAGAAAGAAGAAAAGAAGAACACCTAAATGCCTCCATTCTGCTAGTGTGATGTCATCCAAGTGGTGAGTATAATGAGTGAATATTATTTTTTCTGTGGACTATTCCTTTAATATTAATGTGACACGCACGCACACACACACACACACACACACACAGACAGACGCACTGTCACTCACCCTCCCCTCTCTCTTCTCTGCAGTTTGATGCCTCCAGTTCATTCAAAGTTAAGCTTCAAAAATCCATCCTGTGTCCATATTTTCATACGTCCAAATTCCTCCCAGCACAGTCGCATGTTAGGAGTGAACATTGTTGGTGGTGAACTATAAGAAGAGGGAGTGACGGGGAGTGGGAGGCAGTGGTGGGGAGGGAAGGGAAATGGAGAGAGGCTGTAGGCAGCGTGGGATATCCCTTTGAGTCATGGAATCTGATCCAAGGAGCAGACATGCTCACAGACAGCCAATGAGCCCTCTGTTACCTCCATGTGTTGTCCAGTCATTCAGCCTCATTACACTGAGGACAACCAGCAGAAACACTGGAAACACTTACTGTGCTTCCTTCTCTGGAAAACATGCATAATATCACTAGGGAATTCACACACTGTCTGTATTCAACACTTTCTCTCATGTGAGATCTTTTGTAAAGCGCTCGCTCATGCACATTGCACAATACTGACTTCATATTTAAATCCACATAAAAAAGACTTGAGGCTGCCAGGTGAGGAGGAAAGGAGCGATGTGAGGTCAAATCCTCGTCTCTGTGCGGGACAGTAGTTTTTGGCCCTTCTTTGCATTCCTCAGCTCCACAGAGGAGTTCTTCTCCTCATGGAGGTGGAGGGTTACGCAGTTATACTGGACGTCTGCACACATCTGCAAATGATTGTCAGGGATGGATCAGATATGCAAAAAGATTTAAATAAATCTTTCCCCGGTGTATTGAAGGAAAGAGAACAATACTGATGAGTGTGTGTGATCAGATGCAGAAGACCGGATTGACTAGTTAACACAGCTTCATGTCTTCATCAGCAGATATACTATAGAGGTATGTATAGTTTTGGACTACATAACCATATGACTTTTATTTATTTTTAATGAAATCTTGGTAAATGCCAAATAAATAAATAAAGTGATTAAAGCTATTGCAAATAAAAAAAAACATTGGTTTGTAATGTAATGCCACCTGCTGTTAACAAGATTTTAGGTCCCTCAGTTCTGAGCGACAAAGTGTCACTGCTGAGAGACAAAAGTTGTGTTCTGGTCAGGAGTTGATCCAGAGATGTGACATTAGCTGTGGAGCTGATCTGTAGAGAGAACTGCATGAAGATTTCTGCAAAAGTAAGCTTTGAATAGAGAAATGGAAAAGTCAAAATATATGATGTGTGTACACATGTTCGCTTCATTTTCATCTGATGAATACCTGTCTTTAAAAGTCGTACTTATACAGAATGTTTTGCAGTAAAACTCAGATTTTCAGACATATTTCTAAAATTGTTCATCTCATTATTTCCTGGGACATACATTTTATGTGCAGCAATATCATAATTAATAATATATTTATCTAATATATTACATATTTTCAAATTCACAGTAATATGTTGTCAACACCATATGTTGTCAACACCATATTTGCCCAACACAGTTTCAAGCTGTGTGTTTGTGTGTTGGCCAGGTGAAGATGAGAAGCAGCAGCTTAATCACCAACTCATCCCTTACCAGACTACCGTCTCTGCCAATCCTTAGTTACCATGGCAACCCCTCCTGGGGCAAAACACTGGGATGAGATGTGTATTTTTTGTGTATGTATATATATATCTATATATAGATATATATATATTTATAAATGACTGCAGAATCTTCCTCACAGACGGCTAGATGCTGCAACTAACTGTAGCCTATCTGAAGTTATTTGTAGCCCCAAACCAGGTGAGGTGAGGTGAGGTGAAGTGAGGTGAGCGGTCTGATAATGGTTCTGTCTTTGTTTGGAGCTGAATCTCTGGCCTTAAGGCCATCTGCAGATCAAAAACAAACAATATGAAGGGAGGAAATGATAGAGGAGGAAAGAATATTGGGGGGAAATATCTGCAGAGGTCATATCCCAGTCTGAAGAAGATATGGATTCTGATTGGCTGCCCTTGTGTGTGTGTGTGTGTGTGTGTGTGTGTGTGTGTGTGTGTGTGTGTGTGTGTGTGTGTGTGTGTGTGTGTGTGTGTGTGTGTGTGTGTTTGTGTGTGTGTGTGTGTGTGGCAGCAGAGGAGCAGAGTGCAGGGAGGAGTCTGTCAGGATATGAGTCAAATCAAGTCAATCACAACATGACCTCTGAACTTTAAAGGATAAGGCCGACACTTGACTGTTATTACAGTCGCTGAGGAGTTTGTTTGTTTGTAAAAAAGATAACACAAAAACAACTGAACTGGTTATCTAGAAACTGAATTGGTGGAAGGATGAGATGGGTCAGGGAAGAATCTGTTTTTTTTCTTTTTGGGGTGTTTCCTCAGGGAATAATTCATGGATCCTGATGAAAATTTTTAGGGGACTGATATAAATGAGACTCTAGATCCAGTGAATTTAAATGTGGTTTCGAAAGGGGACTGTTGGACCTTAGCGGAAATATATGCTCTCTCCGTTGTCATGATCAAGTTAAATGTAGAGATCATACAAAAAAAAAACAGTGGAAGTGGAAAAAGCTGTTAAAGATTACATGTTAGTGATATTAGCATCTATTTGGAGTCATGTTTGATGAATGTAAGTCCAACACTCACTTTCCTGTGGCTCTGCCCTTCATCAACTCTTTGGAAACATGTGTGGCTCTTCAGCTGCTAAATGCCCCACTACATTCACTGGTTGTTAACTGTGTGTGCCTGCTGTTTGGTGTTTGCCAGCGAGTGTACAAAGAGTTTGTGTTTCCTGAAGCCAGCGCCCTGTTGCTGCTGTGAACGACACTAATGAGAATGGTGACACCAAACAAGAACAGTAAAGCTGTGGCCTGTAAAACCAAAACCAGTGAGCTGAAAGGTGCTAAAATGCTCCACGGAGCTGAGGGAGTCGGTGAGTTAGTCACTACGAGCCATATCTTACATATCACAGGTACAACTGAACCACTGCTGATTAGAGCTGGACGATATGGCCAAGAACTATATCAAGATTAAAATGTATTTCAATAAAGTAAAGTATCAATAATTATAGTGATAAATGTCAGATTATGATTTCTCTTCAGTTTAATGACTGCTCTTGAGTGATGGTTCTGGTTTTAAACTCTTCTTCTTGAGCAAAGAACGACAAACACTTGATAAACAGCAAACAAATCTGAGGTTGATATATGATATGTTATATTACACAATATATATGAATTATATCGATATGTATTCATTGGTCTATTCTGATATACACTGAGTAGTGATGTCCTAAAGTGATCTGCCATGAAACTGTGGCCAAGCATCACGTTTCTTTTCAGATACGTTAGTGAGTTTCCACTCATCCAGCAATGATGACCACATCTTCAACTATACATTTCAGTCTGTCAAATGTTTTCAAAGCAGGACAACATTAATTCGACAAGTGTTTGGCCCTGTGACATGTTTAACAATAATCGGGATTCTGACCTTTAATCATAATTCATCCCAATAAGACCAATCAGCTTCACTTGCATCCAAGGGAGTCATCAGAAGGTTGTGAAGAATACTCCATTCAGATTTTTTGGGGAATATTTATTGTATCATTATTTTGCAATTGGAAATGAAATGAGTTAAGACTTTTTTGTTACAGCACCTCCATCACTTCAGTGTGTATTCTAAATAAAGTTTTAAGGATCCCCTTCTGTGCAGTCGTTTCTAATTCTGCAGCTCAGTGCAAATATGAACCTTTCATTAAGCCCCCCCACACTCAATTACTGGCATGTAAAATAAATGAGCACAACCACATCTGTAGTACCCATCCTCTCCAGTTACCACACGGAGGTCAATTACCACTCAAACAGTTCACACCACTGACAAATAATCTGATGTTTTATGAAGCAAATTGGCTGCATGCAATGAGGCTCTGTCTCCTGCTCCACTTTTACAACCGATAACTGCCAGCATCTGCTCATTTTTTTCTCATTAAATTCATTCATCTCCCACGGGTCATAAACTGAGCAGCCGGGATCCACTGACATCGTAAGCGTATTACAGTCCTCTGTTGGTGAAAATCCAACAAGGCTGGCTCTCTCCAGTGCAAACTAAATCAAAATGTTTCCCTCAAGGTCACCAGTATCGTTACCAGCAGGAGTGAAGCACCCAGAGCCCAGAGGAGGCATTCAGACCCGAACACAGTACGAGAGAGGGACCGGAGAGATGTTGGGTGAGGGGGTGATGGGGTGAGGTTGATGGGGGGAGTAGATAGAGTGCCTCTGTGCTGGCCTGATTGTGCCCTGAACAGAATGAGTTCACGTAACAAAGGAATTATTATCATTGGCTGGAGAGTTGCTGCAGTCTGGGAACTCTGTGCAGGCGTTTTCTCTGCCAGGCGCCCGAAAAATGTGGCCCGGCTCTGCATTGGTGCGCTCTCTCTCTCTCTCTCTCTCTCTCTCTCTCTCTCTCTCTCTCTCTCTCTCTCTCTCTCTCTCTCTCTCTCTCTCTCTCTCTCTCTCTCTCTCTACCCATAAAGCAGCCTGTGTGTCGGGGGGTGGGAGGATAGACTAACTAACGTGGCAGTGAGAGAGCACTGCCTCTCACAGAACCATGATTTGCTGTTCTCCTCAAATTTGTGACTTACAGCATTTTCCTCCAGGTAGAGAGACACTGATGGTCTCAAAAACTATATTTAATCAAGATTTTCTTTGCTTTATAAAGGCAACAGGTAGGTAGGTTGAAAAACTGAAATTAATAACACAATATCACAATATGATTAAGTATTTACAGTGGCATTATTCACAGTAATCTGTAGACAGTAGAATTGCAAAACATACACTCAAGGCACAAATACTGAAATGTACTTGGAGATAGATGTATTATTACTTGATGAAGTTATTATGGTGAATTATGGTCCTCTGTTTTGGTCTCCACCCACTTCTGATAAACATTTCTGTATCCTAAGCTGTTAAATGCTCCACTGTGCATGCTAGTTGTTAATGTTTTAACTGAAAACATCCTGCTGTTTCTGGCACACTGACCAATGAGAGCAGTGAGAGTGAACTAAAACTTAACAAGCTGTGGGCACCAAAACAAACAATGAGTTTATAGGCAATTAGAGGCTGTAGCGCTGAGAGGAGCTGCTGAGGCAGGAGATCATTCTCAGTGGAATAGACACAAACTCTTTCATGGTAAACAACTGTCTGAGACTCCTGCACCTGACAAGCTCAGCCTGGACTGTTGTGTCTGTGCTGCTGATAAACCTGAGACACAATGAACCTCAGAAGGAGAAAACAACACAGAGCTCCCACAGGAAAAAACACATCCCTCCATTATCTATCCCGCTTATCACAGGGGTCCGGAGCCAAGCCCCACTGACATTAGGTGACAGGTATACGCATGCAGGGCCAACAAAGAGAGACAAACATCCAAACACACTCACAGTCTGCAATTAGCCTAACCCCAATCTGCATGAGTTAGGAATGTGGGAGGAAGCTGGAGTGCACAAAGAAACCCAAATAGACAACATACAAACTCCACACAGACAGACCCGGGCTGGGATTCAAACTGGGAGCCTTCTTACTGTGAGGAAACGATTCTAACCACCACAGCACTGTGCACCTTTTCCGGAGCTTCTATACTGTGAGTGCATGCAAAACGGAAGTCATTATAATCACAGTGAGACACATTGAATTTGCAAATAAAACCAAAAAAGCAAATGTACTGCTTTAAAATCAAATTTCACTTTGCTAACTGGTAGAAATACACAACGCATGAACTAACACATGCACACACACAAACGTACACTTACACACACATAACCGCAGCATTTTGAAAACTACCAGTCTGACGAAAGCCTTTTAACCCTCAAGTGTGAAACTTAAACTTTACCTGACTGAGTGGTGGGTGTGTGTGGTGGGAGGGCCCAGTAACACCACAGTAAGACACAAACACACCACGGCTGCTCATGAAGACGGGACGGCAGATCAAAAACACATGGGAAGACACAAAACTCTGACTGACATCCAAAGAAGTGGCTTCCTCGGTGTCCCCCCCGCCCCTCTCTCTTCTGACACTCACACACTCTCTTTATGTCCCTCACGGTCATAACACACACTTTGCTAAAGCCATGTGGCCGACACTGCTGACACACACTGTCTGGCTGCTGCTGGTCCCCTCCTCACTCCATCTCTTCACTCTCCAATTGGTGTCCTTCTCTCTCTCTTCTCTCTCTCTCTCTCTCTCTCTCTCTCTCTCTCTCTCTCTCTCTCTCTCTCTCTCTCTCTCTCTCTCTCTCTCCCTCTCTCACTCTCTCTCTCCTTTGGCATTATTCACTCATTCACGCCGCACACACACACATACACACATACACACACACACTGCTTGAACACATGGACCTCTCTCTCTCTCTCTCTCCCAGTTTTCCTGTCCGGTCAGCCTCGCCCCAACACGGTTACAGTGCACAAGGCCCTCATTCTTCTGGATAAAGAAATCCTGTGTTGTCCTGTGTTGCTCATGTTAACCTTAAACCAGACTCGCTGAGCGCTGAGCATACAGTGAGGGGAACAGACGTTTATTCTGTCAAGCCTAAGCAGCTTATTCTGACCGCCATTCTCTAACATGTACTGGACATTGTCTACAGAGGCCTTGTGCATGACTATATTTTTTTAAAACTGATAAATCCACATCCAGAGTTTTGTGGACACATCTGAAAATGTGAATTAACACAGACAGATACATGAATCAAACAAACATATTTGCAAAGAACATTGCTACAATCCTGGACCCAGAGACAGTAGGGAGCTGATGAGGTGAGAGAGATGAGGGATAACATGAACAGAAATTTGGCATTATGCATTCTTTCTTAAGTTGTGACTTGGCAAACTGACATCATGAAAATCTGTTCTAGTTTGTGTTCCTGATTGTTGTTGACAGAGAACATTTATAGATTTATGTTAAATTAATATGATGCAAATGTCCAAACACTCCTCACTGTGAAATCCCTGAGCCTGGATTCCTGGTGAAACTGCTGCTTTCACTTTAATGTGTGAATACACATGTCCTGATCTGGAAAAGCTTTATTTTTAGTTGTATGACAAACTGCACATGTCTTACATTCCTGTGAGCCTGGGTGGGAATTAACATGATTTATATGAAGCACACTCATCTGTCAGCCTAAATCACACAGCTGTTATAGAGACGAACATCCCAAACTGAACCAGGCACAACATGTTTAATGTGTTTATTCAAATCTAATTCTGATGGTGGGAAATCGTCACTGCGGACGTTTAGGAGTATATAGGAGTGTTAATCACCACTTTAGAAGCAAGCTCTGCCTCCCACCATGACCACCTACTCACAGATTCAACTGCTCAGCTACAACAGCGCATCTTGAGCTGAAGGGCTGTCACTGCTTCAGTTTTTCCAGTTGCATGGTTGTGTGCTCCTTTTCTACCAGACATGTGTGTTGGCTGTAATTATCCTGGTCCGTTTCTCTGTGCAGGTGCACGACTGTACACGTGCTTATTCATCCAATTATCCAATCAGCCAATCACGTCTAAGCAGCGATACGCATAAGGACACGGGGATGTAGGTCAGGAGCTGATTTACACGAGTCCAGTATATTGTGTCTATATATTGTCTAGTGTCACTGCTGTCTATGTCGACGTCTTAGTTATTTTTCATGTTGAGATTAGCTTCTCCACGTTTTACCGAGTAGTGAATGGATTCACTTGGAGACTATTTTTATCCTTACACTAGTTTTTATAGCCTATTCACTAACTTATTGTCTGTTGGCTGTTTGATGCTCAACACAGGGCATACGATTTGTTTATTGGACCTATTTTGCTGAAAACAAGACCCTGCCCATTGGAAATAAAATTGATGAAAGCAGTTAGAAGAAAACATAAATAAAACCATAACAACAAGGACCTCAGAGCTTTAAACAAAATGAGTGTGTAACAGTGTAAAGTGTGTGCTGTCATTCCCATATGATTCAATGCATTTCACATTTAGCCTCAAGTTCATTTAACACATCTTGAAATGTTAAAGGTTCCCTATGGACAAATAAAAAGTTCTGTTGATGCTTACTTCATGTTTTGTCAAAATGATTGTGCATATAACAAACACGTTGCATATGTATTAAAAGATAGTCGACATGACAGCTCCCCAAAAGTGAAGCCAAAGATTCTTGATTGCCCCCTGGTGGCTGTCAGCTGTATAGGTCATAAATCCTGCCTACAACGTGTGAGTACAAATGAAAATGCTGCTCTGTGGCGCTACTAGTGGACACAATTTCCACAGATTCCCCTTTGACCAAACTGAGTCACAACAAGCCTCATCTATCACAGTAGACATTTAATCTATTAGTAATATCTGTAATTGGAGCGTTAACGCACTGCTGACTGGTGTGACAAGTTGGATTTCTATCCACAGAAGGTGGGAATGTAAACTTCTTTCTGTGAGCTGAACATGTGCATGATTGAGCAGCTGTAAGATGAATGCAGTGAAGCGTGCAATGAAGACCTTCAATTCTCCTTTAGCGTCTGTCTGGAAAAGACAAATGTTAGCCAATGTGGATCTGAGCCTCCTCTGCTCACCACTGCCGTGCCCTCAGGTAACAACAAATCACTGGGGGTCAAACGTAAACTTCTCTTTTATGTCTATACACACATACACACCCTCACACTTAGCATAAACAGACGTCTGAAACAGTAAAAGCTCTCCCTGCTTTCATCTTTAATGAAAAGCACATTTGGTTCGGCTCCCCTCTCCCCCCCTGCACCACAGCAGCACCCACGCACCCATTCAAATCCTAACGCCTTTATAGAAACATACAGTGCAGCGCTGCAGGGCTGAGCTGACGGAAGCGCTCATTATGAACATCAAAGGCCTCGATGGGCAATGACTTGATCCTTTGAGATGATTGGAGTAACTCACTCAGTGAACAAAAAGCTTGGACGTCTCTGCGCGCCTCTGATACTGTCGACCGGGCTGGAAAATTCAATTACCAAGCGATTCATGGCCGGCAAAGGGGGAGGAATGTACTGTGAAGACTTGAAGGAAATGGGTCATCATTTTTTGCCAGGATGTATTTGCAGTTGACGGGTGGTGGATCAGACGCCCACGTGTTGCCCCCTCAGCCCGGGGCCATACTGAAGGAAGCTGCGGCTTTGTTTTATTGAACAACACTATTGCTGAGTGACCGAGTATTCCTACAATAACTTCCACGTCAAGCTTCATGTCATGCTCTGTCTTTCAGCGCTGAAATGTTGTTCCCGTCTCCGACAATGGCCAGCAGTGTTTTAATAATAGACACATGTCTGGGAGTCTTGGTGTTCCAAAGGATTACTGAGAGTTTAGCTTCAGGCATCATTTCTTTATCAGGCTGCGTCTGAGCCAGGAAACAGTTGAAAAACAGAACACTAGCGCCATCTAGTGCAGCTGACACATGCTGCTTCATGGCCCACAGGAGAAATTAGAGGCAGCAGCTTTACACATATTATTGAGTTATAATTATTCATGATGGTTATGAAGAAGAGAGATTAAATGTATCAGTACTGCAATGATTAGTGCTCTGCCTCCTCTCCCTCCGCCTGCTGGGTGTCAGAGCTCTGGTAATAAAATTGATGCCAACAGTGACTGAATCTGATCAAAAAGGGCCACCAGAGTTTATTACTAGCAAAAATGTAATCGTTTTCATGTAGACAGGCAAATCGTGCCTGAGTTTTGTGTGAATTAACACTTAATCTTTATTTTATTCATGTCATTTTGAATGTATAAAAAAAAAACACTTAAAAAATTATAAGAAAATTATATAAAGATAAATGAGGAACAGAAACATTTATTATTTAATACGTCACACTATTCAATTTCTTAGCTTAACTAAGCGGAGTTGCTAGCTCAACAAAGCGTTGGTTATACACGGTGGCTATTTCAGCTGAATGCGAATGTTGGCGCGCTAACACGTGAATAATTAAACATTTTTCGCTGATTTAATGTTATTTGGTCTGTTTCTTTTTAATTTAGCATAGCAAAATTTTGATCTACGTATTTGGACATAAATCACTGTTTCAAAATTGAATTTCATGATTGTCCCAAAGTGTCTAAAAATGACCATTACTGTCACCTGCCTCTAGTTCTTCAGCTTGTGCATTAGTTGATGCTGACATTTTTTAAACTTTGATATCTTCGTGAATTCATGCCCTGTGTGTCTGTTATATTTCATTGACTTCAGTTGATAAGTTCCCTCCTTTTCGCTTCAAGTGGAAGAAAAGTTTTCATTTACCGAAATGTAAATGCCATCTCAGAATATTATTCCAAGTTACAAAAAATAATCCTCATTCAGAAACATTGAGCACATGCAATTTTCAATACCTTCAATTACACTTGCTCTGAAAACCCTGAAGTAACTGTGGCTGTCAAAGAGAAGCTGTTGTTTCATAGGTTTGCAGACAGAATGTAGCAGAGCCGTGTGAGAAGAGATCCAAACAAAAAGCTGCTGAGGACGGTTTGATCGTCTGTCAAAGGAAATTCCACAGACACATACAGAATTCATCCAATATCCTGTGTGAGGCCGCAAAACTTTCTGACATATGCTTTGCTTATTATTTTTCAACAAATTGGTTCGACAGTACAATACCTTGTTGTTGCTATACCAAAATCTTTATAGAGAAACAAATATAACTTGATTAAATGGTTGCGTATTAACACATCAAACATTTTGAAATGAAATCAAGGTGATCATTCAAATCGATGTATTAAAGCTCAAATTGATAATATACTGATGCAACGGCGTGGGTTTCCAGTATAGGTCAGTAAATAATAGTTTACAGTAAGTTTTTAATTAATATTTGTCTTTGTTAATATTTCCTTTCTTCAAACCTCTAGAAAGTGCAACTATAATTATGAATTTAACAAATTAGAACTTAATGTCAAGCCTGATATATGCTCAGAAAAAGAATCATGATTTTATGTATGTTCATTACAAATTAAATTTCCAGGTAACTTCATTGAATAAGTTCAATGTAAAGAGTCACATTTGGTGAAGTGTTGTCTATCATGTTGAGTTAGTTTGAATACATCGAATAACTTGGTCATTGTTTGTGTAAAAAATAAACATTAAACACAATTTATTTAGTCTGACCACAATTTAATGTCATTGAAATACATAAAGTTACCGTTTTAGGCATGATCATTTTTTGGAGTGTACGGTATATATTCACTCAGCCAACCTTTCTTTCACTCTCTCCTCCTTTCTCTTAAACTTTGTGTTTACTTGGCCTCTCTCACTCTCACTTGTGTCCCTCTGCTTCTCGCTGCTGTTGACACACTGCCTGGGAAAAGTGTCACCTCTGAGAGGATGACAGAAGCAGCTGCAGTAACAGGTGAGGGTTGTAGGAAGTGACATTAGACGACTTCAGCTTATGAATGAAACTTTGATCAGTCCCACCTACTCTGTCCTGTATCATTTGACTAAACTTACAGGACATCAGCAACCACATGCTATCAGGCTCGTTACATTAACACTGAATAATGGTGTGTCACACTTCCCCCTGATGTGACCGCTGCATGCTGTGTCCCCGCCCCACCCCCTACAGTGACCAGTCCATCTGTGTAGTTTGTTCTTTACACACAAGTCAATGCTGGACGTTAGTAGCCATCTTCTACTTTCTAGGGTCCAGACTAAATGCTTTGAATGCAAAAAGTACAGTAAGAGTTAAAACAGAACTGTTAGCATTAGGAAAAAGAACAAAAGGCGAGGGTAGCCACAAAGTGAAGCCACCCAACAACAAACATTTTAAGAGAAATTTATGATTTTTATTTAATGTAATAATATGTGTATGTTTTATAATGTTGTTCCATCTCTTTAAAGTGCTTAACAAATTTTCTTTTGAAAGACGCAATGATGGAACAAGGACAAGGAAAATGTTCAAAGATTTGCAAATACAGAAACTAAAATATGTAGTTACTATACTAAATGTAGGGTAAAAAGGCAGTGTATGGGAATATGGAAGAAAATATGACTTATTTACAAGAATGCGTCATATTTCAATGAAATAATAATAAATGTTGGTAGCTGTTGCCGTGTCTCTTGTTTCACAGCCACTTTAGTGATAACAGTAAATCTTTTATAGCCGTATTTAAGGATGGTGAGAATAAGGAGCTGCAGCTTCTCTGATGCTGTCCCTGTGCTGTAATTATCGTCTCAGTGTCACCACACAGCCTGAGCAGCAGGCAGCAGCTTTTCTCTTTGAACTGCAGGCAAACGCTGCGGATGAAGGAAATCCAACAGAGGCCCAGCAGAGCTTTGTTCACTCGCTCACTGTAGTTTTTTTTTAAGGAGGATGCGACACAAAGCTTGTGGATTACTGGTGGATTAAGTCTTTTTTAACATGGGTAAAGTGGTTACACAGATTGGATAAGTAACCTGTTACCTACTGTTTATTCCATTACTGGGGTTTTTCCTCTCTTGTCTCTTTCATATTTACTTTCAGCATATCACAAGTCAGTCAATGGGGTTTTAGTTTGATTGATTTTGATGGTTCTTCTACTTTTTTTATCTTTCAACCAAATCATTTGGAAAAAGTACACAACACTTCCTGTGAGACAGACGAGTGTCATCAGGAAAGAATCATTAGGAGTTTAGAGCATCCACAGGAAAAGATTCATGAAGCTGATACTGGCTGGGTCACTGTGGTATCTTAAGACTGAGAGCAACAAGATGAAGGTTTTTTCTATGACAATGTCACATCATAAAACTCTGAGGCACCTCCACATGTTAGACCTGAACAGTGTGACTTTGATTTGACTGACTCTAAAGAGGATTTCTACAGAAACTACACTGTATAAAGTAATAGCGCGTGGACAGTCATCTAGCTGAATGTGTCTATAAGACCAGATCGTTTGAAATATTATAATCACATTAGTACATAATATATTTAGGAAAAGCGAATGAGCTTTACTGTGAAAAAAAAGTGGGTGAACTTTCTTACCTTGAATCTGACTTTCTTGAGCATCATCCTTGAATTCAAACAGCAACAAGTATGAGATGTTACCAAACTTTCCCAACTCCACGCTGCATGGAGAAAAAGAGCCCACACCAAAACTCCAATCAGTTGAGATCCTCTGATTCCAGGTCCAATCACAACATCCAGCCTGAGTCACTGTGTGCTCTGCAGTGTGAGCTGTCTGCCTGCACCCTGTGTGTTTAACATGCCAAAGACAACAGTGTCTGCCTCAGTGTCGCCCTGCTATCCCCTCGCCCCTAGCCCTCCTCTGAGACCCTTTACAAAGCTTATCAGCCTGCTCATTCATCCGTAAAACAGACACACCCTCTTTTTATGACTGGAGGGCTGCCATTAACACCCCCCATCCCTCCCCTGCCACACAGTCCATATACGGGTGCTGGTAAGCCCTCTTGAACTCGCCCCCTCTGACCCTTTTAGAGCCCTGCTGCCCCCCGCCCCCCCGCCCAGACTCATCATCTCGCAACACTTACCCATCTGTCTGGCCGCAGCGTCTCAGCTGACTCACCTCATCTTTTGGGCTGTTCCGCTTCCCATCTTCACATAATCCATCTGTATGTGCAGGATATAAGAGAACAAAGGATTATCTACACTCCAGTAAATTCAAATGAATCCACATATGCGACAGGTCACTGATCACTGCAGTGTAAAATGAGCGTGAAGTTCAAAAAAGATTTCGGGACATTGCTGTGACCACTTTACTGGAGGGCAAAATCTTTGCATCTATGAGGTTAATACAACAGCGAGACCCAATGTGACTGAAGTAATAAGAGAGGGACATGTTTGCTTGACCTTAGACCTCAAGCTACTGAAAACACATACACACCAAACATGTCTATACCCCATAAAAACCACCTTGGTTCACAGCGTTAGTCACCTGTTGACTGTCAGTGAAGCAGCTTCAGTGTTTAAACATATCTCCCATGAAATGAAATCACTTTCTGGTGAATTGCCCGTTTAAGAGCACAATTATCTAAAAATATGAAATAAAGCCCAACAGAAACACATTTAAAGCTTCTAGACAATTCAGAAAGTAACAACTTAAGAATAAGTTAGACAACATTATTTTGTGTATGACTGTGTTTATGTGATTTCACATGTTTTTCAGAGAGACGGATACGTTCAGGCCTAATTATTTCTTCCTTACATTCATGCTCTGGACAATATCAAGGTCTGAAGTTCATCAAAGAGCATACAGAAACTCGGTTGTACCTTTGATTTAATGATAAATATTTTTAAATGTACTTTCCAACACTTTAAAGTGTGTTTTTCTCACAGTGTCGCCCCCCCCCCCCTGGTTCATACATTAGGTAAAAAACAATAATGCAATGGGTAAAACAAATTGCATAAGAATGCATATATATATCTATACATAATGTATATCTATATAGATATATGTATAGAGAGAATGAAAGACCAAACCGGGTAGTTAACCCTTTGATACACAACATGGGTCAAAAGTGACCCGATGTAGTTTTAATTGTATATATCTTTGCAATAACTTCATTTCATCGTTCAGAATTCCAGGTATTACTCAATTAACTTGTTTTTGATCACAAATTCTTATTTTCATTTGTCCTTTTTTACTTTTTTAATAAAAATCATTTTTGTATCAGTACCCTTCTAAGGCACAACATGGGTCAAAAATGACCCGTATTCATTTCCCATGTTATTTCATGCATGGCTGTGCTTCTTTGCTATATCTTTTAAAATCTATTTATTTAATCATTTAATATAACAAAGTATTCATTAAAATATCTTGTTTTTGATTACCACAAATCATTATTGTCCTTTTCACTGTCTTAATTTTTGAACTAAAATAGTTTTTGTATTACTCCATCAAGTTTACACACAAGGGTCAAAAATGACCCATGTATGCAAGATTGACTTTGATAGGAACCTTTGATTGGTAAATGTTTGTAGTTAGGAACATGTTTACTGTGGACAGCTTTTCACATGCCACACTTGTCAGAACTAAACGGGCTGCTTTTGCACATCTGATTCAGGTAAGTCTTATTTTTGTTCTACCTAAGAAAATGTTTGATATCTTGTGAACAGATAACTGCACATTACATTTGAACATAACTTCCCTCTACTGGTGGGAAAGAGAAATATGTCCAATATTATTAGCTAGCTGTTAACATATTCTCTTTTAGCTAGCTTATGTTAGCTTATGTAAGCTAGGTCAATTCTAGCTAGCGATAGCTAGGTCAACATGACATTCTATTCTAGCTAGCTAATGTAAGCTAATGTCAGCTAGGTCACATGACATTATATTATAGCTAACTAATGTTAGCTAATGTCAGCTAGGTAAATTATAGTTAATGATAGCTAGGTCGACATGACATTCTATTCTAGCTAACTAATGTAAGCTAATGTCAGCTAGGTCAACATGATATTCTATTCTAGCTAGCTAATGTAAGTTAATGTCAGCTAGGTCAACAAAATACAACTTGTAATAGTTGTACGTTTTTATACCGCTTTTTAACGGCAGAAAAGTTGACCGTTTTCATGCCGCTTTTTAACGGCAGAAAAGTTGACCATTTTCATGCCTCTTTTTAACGGCAGAAAAGTTGACCGTTTTCATGCACCTTTTTAACGGCAGAAAAGTTGACCGTTTTCATGCCTCTTTTTAACGGCAGAAAGGTTGACCGTTTTCATGCAGCTTTTGTTAAGGCGTGTTGTTTTATCCTATATAATGAGAGAAGCCGATCCAAGATTTTGGTTCAATCAAATGTTTTATTTAAAGATACAATGAAAAGTTATTCATAGCTATGGACAATTATCACAGCCTATGCTAATTAAGTTAGCAGTAGGAAGATGAAAATGGCCCCGAACAGCAGGGGTCGTGTATAGTTATAACAGTAGAATTGATGTGATTGGTTATGAATATTTGGAGGGGAGTCACCGCAAATCACTTTGGATCTCCCTTATTGGTCCAGCCGCAGTCCCACGCCTCTTGTCACCGAATCCAGGAAGTGACAGGGAGCAGCTCTCCGTCATGCACCTACGCTACTCTACCGGTTGCTAGGGCAACTCTATCTACCCTGACAGTCTGATGTTGTCTCGTAATTTAGCCTTGAGTAGAAAGTGTCTTGCTCTAGCCATCTCGGCTGCACCAACTTAACCATAACAAACTCTCTTCGACTCTCCTATCAGGACAGCTGTTAGACTGACCATCCTTGTGACGCACAAACATTATTAGCAAATTCCAAATATTAAATATGATAAGCGAAAGGTTGAAAATAATGATTTGAATAAGGTAATGTTATTGACCCACTGCTCCTACCTCCCCTTCCGCCTTTATGAAAAGAGTCAGTGCCATTATGGTTTGAGAACCTATTATTGTGTGTGTCTGCTCCATCAAAACAATCTTGACTGTGAATGTGTAAACATTCGCATCCTCGAAACTAAACAATGTCATACTGACTTTGCCCCAGAAAGGACAGCTCCTTGAATTCTGTCTGATGTTGAATACAGCTAATGAAAATATGCTTTAATATCCAAGAAGTTAATTATGAGGACAACTAAAAGATACATTATTGGCACTAAACAGCAACGGTTATTAAATTAATTTGTATGTGCATTATATCTAGCTAAAACTACCTCTAGCTTTATTATTAAGAGTTCTTTCAGACACAACCTATAGTTAAAAGTTTGAAATTCCTAACAGACCCTCTTTTCACACCGTTCAAATCGGTGTGACCACCTACTGGGAATTTCATGTTCTCACAAAACTTTCATCCCATCCAGTGCAAACCCGTCCTCATCCTCATCATCATCGTCAGCATCTCCTTCGTCTTCAGCATCCTCAGCTTCACAGCATCAGCTCAGCTGGGGGCATGAGGCATGTTTTCCTCCCTCAGAGCCTTGGCGATGATCTAGTAATTTCAAAGTCTACTGCCATGTCATGTCATGGTACGTAGAGGTGGAGAGGGCACTGGTCACCCAGCCACCAGGGGCAGTTTGGAAAAAATGTCTTTCAAAAACTTCCCATCATAGTACACACCCATAACCCTTCCTGCCAGTAGAAGGGGCCAGGGCCATTCGTTTCTGTGTGACCAAACAGGGTACAGGAGCAAGCTGTTCAGCTTTCAGATCTGCTCCAGGAACAACATTATCAAGAATTGTCAGTGAGGCTTTTTCAATTTTAAGAGTCAGTGATCTGGATCTCAGCCTTGTAAAGATCCTTTCGTGGAATTGATACTCGCCTACAGGCCAGGTGTTTAAGCTTGCACTGTGCCAAGCCAGGCGCAGGGCGTAGTCGGTCAGGGTGGAGGAGGTGGAGTTGACACCGGATGGGAGTAAGTTATGAAGACATGAAGCCCAGATCCAGAGTTTGAAAGGAAAACAAACAGAAAAATGATTAATTTACTGCGATGTGTAATTAAAGTAGATTGTATAAACTTATTATTTAAAAAGAAACAAACAAAATAATCGAAGCAAAACATACATACCCTCTTTTGACAACTATTTCAATGCAACTTTTGAGGTGTGGTCGGCAAAATCAAAAATAACATTCAAATATTCAAACATTCAAAAATAAAAATTAAACTCGTGGCATAAGAGTGACAAAAATCTTTGGCATTTCATAAAATATAAAATGATCAACAAGCTGAATTTCAATAAGCAGCAGATATGACAGTGTTTGAGTATTTGTGTTCAAACCATCTTCCAAAATGTATTGACTGCTCCATAACACGATAATTCAGAAGCTTTGACGTCAAACTGTCCTGTGATAAAACAGGAATCACATACAAAGGACAAATATGTGAGAGATTAGATTCAATCAAACGTCTCAGAGTTTACAGCTGAAACAGTTCAAAACAATTTAAAAGTAATTCTCACAATTTCCTTCATGATAAAATAAAAACAATAAGTAGAGCTTAACAACACCTTTCAAATTAAGAGCATTAGATGTTAAGATAACTGGTGAAACAAAAACAACAAAAAATAAAAACCCTCTCGCCTGAATTTGAAAAGTTAAAGTGTCCAAAATAAATTTAAATATGATTATAGATATGACATTCTATAAACTGTGTAAACACAGGGGCTTGTATTCTGGCTTCTGCTTTTCATTTTAGATGAAACAGGCTATGTGTTAAAGTGTCTTTGACCTCTGATCTTTAACTGGATTTTAATTTATTCTTCTTTAAAAATGGTAAAACATAATTATTTTTAGGACTCTCAAGAGTCTTAACAAGAGTTAAAACTCCTATCTTAAAATGCCCTGTACTCTGTGGTCAGCGCTTTGAATGGCCTATTTACATCTGTATGATCTTTTAGTGTTGTGAACTGCATGTATCTTACCCATGTCCTAAGTTCTCTACCAGTGCTGTCGTGTGTGGATGCTACCAGACTCAAAGTTATTTTGAGTCTGTTTCCTACTGATGTGTGTTGGTCCATTGGCCGCTATATGAGAAATATCTGGGCTAGTTTGGATTGGAGATATTTCTGAGTTTGATCTCTTCTTCGGAGAGAGCCTCACAGTTATGTGGGGCGTGTGTGTCCACTGTCATTTCATTGGCCATGTTGACAGGTTTAGATTCAAAGGTGATGTCAGGCTGTTTGAGCGCCTGAGAGATTTGGATTCGGGCTGGTGAAAAAGAAATTGCCTTAAAGTTCAGAAAATACAGTGATGCCGTGGTCCGAGTTGACTTTTAGGGGAAACATTCCAGGTTCCTGGTTCCCTCTTTTTTCTGATCCAGAACTCTGGAGCCGCATTCACCACCGCTCCTGATACTGCTGCTCCTGTGTCGACCATGAGGGGGATGGGCTCTCCATTGATTTTACAGGTCACTATGGGGTCTGGTTCGGGGGTCATGACGTGACCTGCTGTGGACATTGGCAACTTCATTGGTCAAAGTCGTTGCCGTGTCCCCCGGTGGCAAATGGCCTCTGGTGTAGCTGCGGAGGCATGCCTCTTCCTCTGCCTCGATCTGGGGGGCCTCTGTTGTCGGGGCCTTGTCCTCTGTAGGGGGCTCGTGGTCCTCTTTGTTCCTCATAAGGGCAGTCTCGGGCCCAGTGGTCAAGCTGGCCGCATATGAAGCGATACGAAGCATCCGGTATTGGAGGTTCCTCTTGGTTGACCTCGATACTGACCAGGGCCATACCCTCCTCTTGGTCTGAATGGAGGGGGTTGACCAAATGGAGGCATGGGTTGATTGTCTCTTTCGATCCTCATAGCCTGTGCTACTGCCTCAGCTATCTCTAAATTTAATCCTGACACAGCAGCCATCTGATTAAGGGGCTTGTCTTTTTTGTTGGAGTTCATGTCGTGCGCCATTTCGTTCCGTTGGGCCTTCAGTAGCTTTCTCTCGCATGATCGCCAGCAAGACTCAGACTCCATCAGGCGCTTTTGAATCAGGGAAAGTTCTTTTTTTAGAGATTCTCGGTCCGCTTCAGCTTTCTTCAACTTCTGTTTGAGCACGAAAACCTCTTTCCCTCTCTCCTCCTCTTGTTGCTCCTCCACTGACAGACGAGTCTGCAGCTCTTGGAGTTCTCTCCGAACATTCAGTCGTGATTTTTCCACTTCGCTGAGGTTGCGTTGCAGCTCCATACTCACTCTCCTGTGGCTTTCTGCTGCATTCTGAGCTTGGTTGAGATGGCGCTTGCCATCCATCACCTCCCGTCTCAGTTGGTCTTTACTCTCCTCGGCTGCTGCAAAAGAAGCACTGCACTGGTCCAATAGTTCAAATGTATTATCAGCACAAGACTGAAAAACGATACTCATCTCTTGTAGACTCTGGACTTGACGTTCGTCATCACAGGCTGTGTCTTCCAGCTGAGAGAGAAGCTGCATCATGGTGGTGGGGGTCTGGACAGGGGCGGCGGCCATCTTTCGGGACAAAACAAACTGTTTTCGACAGGTTATTATTTATTTTTCTTTAGCCTGTTAATAATAATACCTCCAGACCAGCACACTTCAGTATTTCAAACAGAAGGTTCAGACTCAGAAAATACCAGGTCATCCACCTATTATCCACTCACTGTTTTTCCAGCACTGTGACTCGATGAATGTGTGTGTATCTTGGTGGGTTGGTCGTGTGGGTATGTCAGGGGTGTTTATCTCTAACTGTAAAATAAATACATTTCTTAGTGGATGAGAGAGAGGAAAAATAAAATAAAATAATAATTCCAAATATAACAATAAAAGTAATAATTCAAAATCAGAATCAAAATTTAAATAATAATAATAAAAAATTGAAAATTGAAAACAATAACAAAACAGATCAAAACAAAACAATACAATACAAAAATCAATACAATATTACAAAGATTAAAAAGATTGAAAAGATTAAAAATATTTACGAATATTTGTAAAATATAAACTAATTAATTAACCAATTTATCAATCAAATTCAATGATGTCTACACAGTTGTAACCCGAGTTTTAATGTTCTTAAAGTTTCCCCAGCTACCAGATGGCAGGCTGAAGCCTCTGGTTGTAATTACTTTTATCTAACCCCAGATGGTATATTGAGTCAAATGGCAAACATAAATTCAAAAGATCTAAATTCTGTATCTTACTAATTCCAGGCAGCTCGTAAACAAGTTTAAAGCTTAGGTTGAAATTCTCGTCCGTTCCTAGCAAGCAATTGGATGACTTCAGCTAGTAATAAAAATCAGCATTACAGCATTATGATCAAAAAACACACTCAATATTCCCTCCTTTGACACAATTATCTTAATTCATTCAGTTGATATAATCGATAATTGTTTCAACATAAATTTTATGGAAAACATACTCTAAGAAGAAAAAAGTTGGACCATAGATTGATATTCTAAAGGGGACAGAAATATTTCACCTTTGACCCCTGTTCTGAGGAGAGCAAAACTGTCCTCCACTATTTAGTTTCACTGTGCCCACTTTATCAGAGCCTAGTTCTCCATAATACAAAACAAAGACACTGTGAACTTATTCATTATCAACAAAGCCAAGGTTGAGGATGAAGCTTTGTACGGGTCAAATGGCTTAGATATACTAAAAAATATTGACAGAAAATGCACTTAGTGTGAATAGTTTTAAAGAAAAAGAAATCAGGAAAAAAACAAAATACTGCCAATTACTATCTTTTTTAATTACTATATTTTAAAAGGCACTTTAATGTGATTTTGTGTTTTCGTTAATCACTTTTCCATGGAGTTGTATAACAAATCAAACTAATAAATTGTGTAGTATCATACTGGTGTCTACTGTAATCCCTGCTGTAGCAGGACTAACATAGTAATAAGATATTTAAATGATTGGATTTTATGTAGAACTTTAGAGGCCAAAACCTTTCTCCTTTCCTCTAAAAGATTAGATGTATTGGAAATATCTGAAACAACAAAATTGTGCCAAAAAGTGTAATTTTAACAATTCCTTCCGGAATTCTTTACTTCTGAATTTAGCAATAGTAAAAGACAAACAAACAAACAAACAAATAAACACAAACACCAAGCCTCCTTGTGATCTTAACGCCAGATGTAAGCTTTAAGGTTTCTGGCCTTCCCCAATAGCTTCCTCTCCCTCAATACCCTTGTCATCTACCAAGCATCAAGCATAAATCTCTGCCTCTGTTTCTCTCAATCCTGTGACCTTTGACACACTCTTTCTCCTCTCTTCCGTTTTCAACACAACATACATCAGATGGCAGACATATACCACTTCTAATCTAATTCCTATATATTTCTCTAGGAAAAAGTCGTTTTCCTGTCAGTCAGTTTCTTCTGTCTTAGTCAGTTTGTTCTGTGTCTCAGTCAATCGTTTGACCTTGACTCTTTTTCCTCTCGTTTCCACACACACAAACACTCCTACTCCCACACACACTGGGAGTTATCTCCCTGCACACAAGCACACGAACATTCACAGCCAAGCATGCTCTGCCACGTTTTTTTTTTTTAAATTTCAGGCAGAGACCGCACTCCCTCTTTTGAGATACGAAGGGCCGCGCCCCAACGTTTTCTACCAGTCACTCAGTCCAACAGCCACACACTTCCATTCATACTAGTTACTTCACATCCTCTCTATTTTATATAATCAATAGTAGTATAATAATTTTTATTTAAGTAATTTCCTCTTTCAAATCCTTATTTGTAACATCCTTCCGTTATTTGTGTCCAATTGAAACGATGATGTGTATTTTGGGGATTCCAGGCAGCACCGACTAATAATTGCCCTTCTACCTCTGAATCAGACAAACCCACATTTTAATTAAACCTCTACGGTTTCTGGAAATCTTAAATAGTCTCTGATTTCTAAAAGTGAAATACACAACCCAATTGTTTTTACAAAACAAAGCCAGATTCAATCCTCTCAGGTCTTTGTGTCCTGAATGATATAAGCCAGATAAGCCAGCCAAGTTTTTTAAATTTATATACACAGAATGAGGGGAGGGGGGGGGGGGAGAGAGAGATAGCAGGAAAAAAGGGAAACTCCCTTGTTTCAGCCTCAGTGCTGTCTCACATATAGCTTATTTACATAAAATACTTTATTAGGACAAAACAATCAATAATAATAATAATATTTTATGATCTAGGCGTCTTTAAATGTTTAGGCTTGACACATGGCAACGGCAGAGTCTGCGGCCCAGCTCCAGTCTCGTCAGAGCAGGTGCTGGGGCAGACTTATCAGATGTAATTACCTGTGTCACACGCCGAATTTTAAGCTTGATCAAACGTTGCACTCTGGTTATTCAGACCCGGCCCCATCGAATCCCACGTCTGTTACAGAATAACAAAATTATCACAGCCGTTTTACCATTTATAATTTAAGGGTCGATCCAAAAGCTGTGTCTGAATTCATTAAGCGTCTGGTCTCGTCATAACAGCGCTCGTGCATTCAGTTTGACATTATTTTCACGGATCCCTTGTTAAAATTTGCTTCAGGCTCGATTCGACAGTGTATCTGACCCGATAAGCACTTGTTCCCGTCAGAACCAGCACTCCGTCTCCAGATTCCACTGCAACCTTGCTACCTGAATGTCTATCTTTAGGTCCGATTAAACAACGATGTCAAACTGTTGTTTAATTCGTCAAATTTCCCGGCCCTGCGCCAAGATCTGGGCATTGTATGTTGACTCACTTCCTCACAACATTTTCATTGTATGTTGACTCACTTCCTCACAACATTTTAATTGTATGTTGACTCACTTCCTCACAACATTTTCATTGTATGTTGACTCACTTCCTCACAACATTTTCATTGTATGTTGACTCACTTCCTCACAACATTTTCTGGTTCCTCACAACATTTTCATTGTATGTTGACTCACTTCCTCACAACATTTTCATTGTATGTTGACTCACTTAATTCCTCCCAACACTTTTCATTGTATCTCAAAACACACAGAACTTTATTTATAAATTTTATCTCCTCTCCGCATTCTCATATCTATAACAATGACTATCTAAGTAATACAGAATTTGTTTTAACTGGTTTCTGCATACCTTTTGTTTGGAGCTCCTATGAGAATGCGAAGAATCGATCGGAGCAGCCTAGACTTTGAGGCCTGCTGTCTGGTCCAGATCTTCCTTAGAAAAAAGTCGGTCAAAAACTCTCATAGGATCACGTCGGGGTCACCATCTGTTAAGGCGTGTTGTTTTATCCTATGTAATGAGAGAAGCCGATCCAAGATTTTGGTTCAATCAAATGTTTTATTTAAAGATACAATGAAAAGTTATTCATAGCTATGGACAATTATCCCAGCCTATGCTAATTAAGTTAGCAGTAGGAAGATGAAAATGGCCCCGAACAGCAGGGGTCGTGTATAGTTATAACAGTAGAATTGATGTGATTGGTTATGAATATTTGGAGGGGAGTCACCGCAAATCACTTTGGATCTCCCTTATTGGTCCAGCCGCAGTCCCACGCCTCTTGTCACCGAATCCAGGAAGTGACAGGGAGCAGCTCTCCGTCATGCACCTACGCTACTCTACCGGTTGCTAGGGCAACTCTATCTACCCTGACAGTCTGATGTTGTCTCGTAATTTAGCCTTGAGTAGAAAGTGTCTTGCTCTAGCCATCTCGGCTGCACCAACTTAACCATAACAAACTCTCTTCGACTCTCCTATCAGGACAGCTGTTAGACTGACCATCCTTGTGACGCACAAACATTATTAGCAAATTCCAAATATTAAATATGATAAGCGAAAGGTTGAAAATAATGATTTGTATAAGGTAATGTTATTGACCCACTGCTCCTACCTCCCCTTCCGCCTTTATGAAAAGAGTCAGTGCCATTATGGTTTGAGAACCTATTATTGTGTGTGTCTGCTCCATCAAAACAATCTTGACTGTGAATGTGTAAACATTCGCATCCTCGAAACTAAACAATGTCATACTGACTTTGCCCCAGAAAGGACAGCTCCTTGAATTCTGTCTGATGTTGAATACAGCTAATGAAAATATGCTTTAATATCCAAGAAGTTAATTATGAGGACAACTAAAAGATACATTATTGGCACTAAACAGCAACGGTTATTAAATTAATTTGTATGTGCATTATATCTAGCTAAAACTACCTCTAGCTTTATTATAAAGAGTTCTTTCAGACACAACCTATAGTTAAAAGTTTGAAATTCCTAACACTTTTTAAGGGCAGAAAAGTTGACCGTTTTCATGCCGCTTTTTAACGGCAGAAAAGTTGTAAGTTTTCATGCCTCTTTTTAACGGCAGAAAAGTTGACCGTTTTCATGCACCTTTTTAACGGCAGAAAAGTTGACCGTTTTCATGCCTCTTTTTAACGGCAGAAAAGTTGACTGTTGTAAAAAATACATTATTCTGCATGTCCACTTATATGTCCACACAATAATTCAGTAAAGTCTGCCTAAGATTAACGATGTAAAAACTGAATGTAGCAGACAAGTTTAGTTTTTACTGTAACACGTTACAACACATTAACACCAATACTCTGAATAAAGAGCTTTAGGAGACGTAATGCTACTTTTAACAGCTGCTCTTAAAATGCGGATGTGACATTAAATACGTCTATATAATTTAAACCAGCGGGTTAGAAAAACTGTCCCCCCCTCAGAGTTGGCATGAAGGAAGACCTAAGTGATTGAGACTAATACCATTTTTTGAACCATGCTGTAAACATGTTTAATTCTTCTTGGAGCCAGCCTCCAGTGGCCACCCAGGGAACTGCAGCTTTTTGCACTTCCGTATTGACTTCCTCGCTCAGCCCGGGATAATGCCGCTTGTTGTTGACCAAGTCACCATCAATCAATCAAGTTTATTTGTATAGCCCACATTCACAAATCACAATTCGTCTCATAGGGCTTTAACATGGTGTGACATCCTCTGTCCTTAACCCTCAACAAGAGTGAGGAAAACTACTAAAAACCTTTTTAACAGGTAAAAATATGTAGAAACCTCAGAGAGAGCCACATGTGAGTGATCCCTCTCCCAGGACGGACTGAAGTGCAATAGATGTCAAGTGTAGGAAAACATCATCAGGATTAAAGTTTTTAGCAGCATCGATGAGGGTAAACATTTTTCAATACTATGTGTGAAGCAGTCCTGCTGCAATCATAGTCTCTGGTCAGCAGCCAGCAAGATCACGATCCAGCATCAGGATGGGATCCACTATAGTCCACAGTCATTGTCCACTGCCGCCAGTTAGAATCCATTATCAGCTGCCGCCTCGGTCGTGGTCCACCATCATCCGATGCCAACGCGACAAAGGATCCTCCATTACCACTACGATCAGCTGGCACGATACAGAATCCACCAAACTGGATCCACCATTGCGACCTCCGACACGCGATCCACAGATCCTAATCCATGGGCACAGAAACTCCGGGAAAGGGGTCAAGTTAGTAACATGTACTGATGAGATAAGAATTACTTTGATGTGATAAGTATGGAGAAGAGGAAGGAGAAGCAGGAAAGAGAAGCTCCGTGTGTCATTTGTCATAAATTCCCTGTGCGTTTTAGCGTCATCTGCCGCACTAATTAGCTCTAACTATAAGCTTTATCAAAAAGGAAGGTTTTCAGTCTACTCTTAAACGAACAGAGCCTGTCTGCTTCCCGAACTGAAAGTGAGAGATTATTCCACAGCAGTGGGGCTTGATGGCTAAAGGCTCTGGCTCCTACTCTACTTTTAGAGACTTTAGGGACGACAAGTAAACCTGAATTCTGAGATCGGAGTGCTCTAGTAGGATGATATGGTATTAACATCTCTTTAAGGTAAAAAGGTGCCATATCATTAAGGGCCTTGAAGGTGAGGAGGAGAATTTTAAATTATATTCTTGATTTAACAGGAAGCCAGTGTAGCGATGCTAATACTGGAGAAATGTGCTCTCTTTTCTTGGTTCTCGTCAGGACACGTGCTGCGGCATTTTGGACAAGCTGCAGAGTCTTTAACGACTTACTGCTGGAGCCTGATAATAATGAATTACAATAGTCCAGTCTCGATGTAACAAAGGCGTTTTGCGAAAGGACATGTCTGATTTTTGAGATATAACGCAAGTGGAAAAAGTCGGTCCTAGAAATTTGTTTTAAGTGACTATTAAAGGACAAATCAGGATCGAAGATCACTCCCAAGTTCCTGACTGTTTCATTGGAAGCAAGGGCAATGTCGTCTAGCGCAGCTATATCATTAGATAATGTTTCTCTAAGGTGTTTAGGGCCGAGTATTATAACCTCAGTTTTATCTGAGTTTAATAAGAGAAAATTGCGGGTCATCCAGGTTTTTATGTCCTTGAGACATGCTCGAAGTTTAGTTAATTGATTACTTTGATCAGGTTTTATTGACAAATATAACTGGGTGTCATCCGCGTAGCAGTGGAAATTTACCGAGTGTGTCCTGATAATGTTTCCTAGTGAAAGCATATATAATAAGAATAAAATTGGGCCGAGCACAGACCCCTGTGGAACACCATGGTTAACTTTGGTGCGCACAGATGACTCATCATTAATTTGTACGAATTGGGAGCGATCAGAAAAATAAGATTTAAACCAGTTTAGGGCCGTTCCTTTAATGTTAATTAACTGTTCTAGTCTCTGTAATAAAATGCTATGGTCAATTGTGTCGAAGGCTGCACTGAGATCTAAAAGAACGAGGACAGACACAAGTCCCTGATCTGAAGCTATTAGAAGGTCATTAGTGACTTTTACCAGGGCTGTCTCTGTGCTGTGATTGGTTCTAAACCCAGACTGAAAGTCTTCATATATATTATTTTCCTGGAGAAAGTCACACAGCTGATTGGCTACAACTTTTTCTAAGATTTTAGACAGGAAGGGGAGATTAGATATTGGCCTGTCATTTGCTAAAACCTCTGGGTCTAGGGTGGGTTTTTTGAGTAGGGGTTTGATTACAGCAATTTTAAAAGACTGTGGTACATAACCTGATGATAATGACAGATTGATTGTGTTAAGTAACGAATTATCTATTAGGGGCAGAATTTCTTTAAGTAATTTAGTTGGAATCGGACCTAAGATACAGGTTGTTGGTTTAGAACCTGAGATTATTTGGTAAACTGATCACGGGTGATCAGAGAGAAGCTGTCTAAATAATGGGAAGGATTCTCAGCCGTTTCTGAGATCTCTGTTGTTGGGTGGATATTAGTGCCAATTGCACCATGCACTTCTTAACAGCAGACCGTGTGTCATGTGACCGTGGTGACTCCACTAGCCGGAGGAGTGTCTCGCCAGACACTGATACTGTCTGGAAGCAGAGGGAGCCTCCGCTGCATCGACTCCAGCACCCAGTCAGTCAGCGATGAGCGGGGCCAGGAGCTTCGGACAGTGCGGCTCGGTGCTGGTGACCGGAGCCAGCCGCGGGATCGGGCTGCAGATGGTCGACAGCCTGGCTGGAGGAGGCTTCCCCCCGGGGAAGATTCTAGCCACGACCCGGAACCCCGACGGCGCCAAGGCAAACACCCTCTAAACTAACTGATTATCCGCCGAGTGTGTGGAGCTGTGACACCGGGTCAAACATGGGTCTGCACCGGGCTGAGGGTGCAACATGTACCGGGATGAAGTCACAGAAACCACCGGTGTTAATCTGTTTTTATTCCCTGTAACTGGATTGGTTTTTGATCCTCAGAAACTTCAGGATCTGGCTCTGAAACATCCCAACATCCACATCATCCCTCTGGGTAAGAGACAGAACTAATGTGAATAGTAATAAGAATCACATAGTAAATGTTATCAGGGACGTGCTCAGACATTTTGGGGGACAAGGGCTCAAGTGAGAAAAGGGCACTTTCCATAATAATTTATAAAATAAAAGTGAAATACAGTATCATATCTCTGACTTGCTTAACAATATATTTGTTTTATACTCGCACCCTCACAATTGTTGAATACTGAACCGTTCACAGAGACCATGGTCTTCTTTAGTATTCACTTGGTTTATCACAAGAGCAGCAACAGCAAAGGAAAATAGGCCATTATGTGCTTGTTTACTATGCTACTAGTTACTAGTATATATTTAAAATAACACACTGATGGAAATCTGTAAATACAAGCGGCTGGAACACCAAATTCACCTACATGTTTTAATTGGGGCTTTCTGCAGAAAGGATCAACACAGTGAGTCACAGGGATCTCAGCGTGAGGATCGAGAACAATCGAATGTAAGGATCTTACATGGGAGAACAAGGCTGTTTTCCTGAGCCAGTTCAGACTGGTTCTGTAGGCGTAGTTTACGACCAGAACTAAAGCACAGGAATCAATGATTTGCATACATTTCCATTGGGTTCTTTGGACAGTTAATAAGTAATGGAAAGGATAAATGGTTATATAGAAAGGTCCTACAGGTTTCAGGTCATGGAGTCTTAGACATGTATGCAAAAAGTCTCTTCAACTATAAAATAGGTTTGAACCACACTTAGTTATTTTTCACTACACTAAGTCATTTTTCCTGTACAACACACACAATATAACTGATGGTGACAACAACTAACATTTGAGGGAGGGCTGTCTGTATCATGTATTGATAATGATATATAGGCAAATAACAAACTAATGAGTAGTTATTAAATTAGGAGCCTACAACCAATATGATGCAGTTACTGTTTATGGCAGGAGACTACATGCAAAAACAGTTTTTCCGTTGATTGGCCAATTTGAGATTTTGGTCTATTTGGCTTCCATGTCTTCTTTCACTCCACATTTTCTTCACAGTCGCCAAAATGCTGCTCATTGTGAGAACTGTTGTTTCTCTAGGATTTTTAGGGTCCGAAAACCTTTTATTTTAGTTCATTAAGTGTTTCCCATTGATTTTGTGAAGCACTTTGTAACCTTGTTGAGATAAGTGCAATACTACGGAGCCCCCCAGGGGACATGGGGGAAAAAAATGATGGGTAAAAAAAAAAAAAAAAGGACGGACTTTCTCGAGATCTCGGGATAATTATCTCGAGATACTTTCTGACTGCAGGGTCTGTCATGGGAGACTGTGTGTGTGTGTGTGTGTGTGTGTGTGTGTGTGTGTGTGTGTGTGTGTGTGTGTGTGTGTGTGTGTGTGTGTGTGTGTGTGTGTGTGTGTGTGTGTGTGTGTGTGTGTGTGTGTGTGTGTGTGTGTGTGTGTGTGTGTGTGTGTGTGTGTGTGTGTGTGTGTGTGTGTGTGTGTGTGTGTGTGTGTGTGTGTGTGTGTTGGGGGGGGTGTATGCTTGTCTCTGTTCCTCTTCTCTAAAACTGACGATCACATGTATTTATTTGTTATTATCCGATGATGACCGATCATGACTTCGGATCGCTCCGTCACTTTAACGCTGACGGTCCGGTACTGTGCGCGTCACGTTCTGCTCGTGTTGTGTGGAGCGGGGGACTACGTGCACACGGTGTTTAAACATGTGTTTCATGAGCTCAAACAAACACAAAGTAAACATCAGTCCTGAAGGTGTCCTAATAACTTGTGATCAGTGCTGGTGTTTATTGTTAACGTGTAAAGTGAGCGGGGGACAGAGGGAAGTGAGGCGGAAGCAGACTCCGACACACACAGGACGAACGATCCTGTTATGTCTCTGTATCGATGCACAGTCGCCCACTTCCGCGAGTAAGGCGGCTGACCCCGCAGCCGCTCAGCCTCAGCTTCCCTGCTCTGTGGTGCTCCGCCGGATGTACATTGTCCTAAACTTTCTCGAGAAAGTCCGTCCGTCCTTTTTTTTTTTTTTTTTTGTCACCCATCATTTTTTTCCCCCCGTGTCCCCTGGGGGGCTCCCTACAATACAAATGAAGTTATTTGTATAAATTATATAGAAATGGAACATAATATGTACATGTGTCTCAAGCGACATAAACAATTACCTGTTTGAAGTATTAATTTACTTTCCTCAGGATATATTCCACTTTTCTTTATATTTTGTCCGTGCTTTTGCTGATGTCCAGTGTTGATGTCTCTTTTTCCAGATGTACTGAGCCAGGAGAGCATAGATACATGTGTAGAGGAGGTGAGCCGGCTGGTGCAAGAAGAGGGTCTCAACTGCCTGATCAACAATGCAGGGATTAATGTTAGGAGTGACTTTCACACTGTTACAGCCGACAAGATGGTAGAAAACTTCCGCACCAACGCTGTGGCTCCTCTAATGATCACCAAGGTAATGTTTATTAATAGGCTTTGTGCTTTTGGGGGGCAGGGGCTCAACTGAGAAAAATGGCACTCATAATTATTTATAAAAAAAATGTTTTAAATTTGAAAGTTAAATAAAAAAGGAAATAAATAAAAGTAATTGCAACCTTAAGGCTTCACTGTAAAACTTTAACGTGGACTGAAATGCTTTAAATTATATTATATGTTGTTTTTAGAAAAGTCTGTATGGAGAGTTCTGCCATTCTCTCTGAAATTATAAAATTATGCCTCCACTGACAGTCTGTTTCCAAACAGTGTTATGTATGGTTGACTCTGGCAGTGAACGCTTTAGTCATGATCTCCTTATAACTTAATATCTATACATGTGTTGTGTTTTGGTCTCAAATATCATGTTTATAATAAAAAATGTAATGTATATGTTTTTTCCTCCGTCTGTACCCAGGCCTTCCTCCCTCTGCTAAAAGCAGCTGCGTCCAGAGGAGGAGCAGCCGGCTCAGGGAGCATGAGCATCCAGAGGGCAGCAGTTATCAATATTTCCTCTCAGCTGGGCTCTGTGGCGCTCAACTGGGGGGAGACTGCAAATGTCAAAGAGTACCCCTACAGGACATCCAAGGTGTTGTGTCAGCTGCTGTGTTGATGTGTTAAACTGCTCTATAGTGGGATGAGTGCAGCATTTGGCTTCATGGTAGTTTGATGTGCCTCCTCAGTGTGCCCTAAACATGGTGAGTCGCTGTATGGCTACAGACCTCGGGCTTGATGGGATTCTCTGTTTGGCCATGCACCCAGGCTGGGTCCACACCGACATGGGGGGGTCTCAGGTAAGACCCAGACAGTCACTTCTGAACACAAACTGTGTTTCAATCATATCATCCTCTGGGATAGAAAGAGTATCTCAGTGCCCTTTGGAGAGAATCTTCAAATGCAGCACATTTACGTAAAATCTGTAAAACCTAAGCTATACGGTAATTATACCTGATAAATAAGAATCCCAAGACTGTGTTATACATAGAGTTAAATATATTATTACAAAGCAGAAGACGGGCCTCTGCTTTCTGCTTTAAAAAGAGTGAAAGATTGATTTAAACAAGATCATGCAAACAACTCTGTTTGAATACTTATAAAATATTAGAAAGAATTCTTATATAGATATGTGAGAATTAAAATCCCCAACATATTCCGGCTCTTACAACATAAATCGAACTTAGAATTGTCTTTAACATTCCAAATATTCAAGAGCTTTTCTACAATAGTGTCCTGGGTCATGTGCACATCATTATTTTTGTGTGTTTTTGTGTCTTTCCAGGCTCCATTGAGTCCAGAGGACACGATTCCCTCCATGTTGTCTGTGATCGGTGGCCTGAGTGTAAAGGATCATGGGTCGTTTGTGAGCTTTTGTGGAGAGGTGCTGCCCTGGTGATCCCGAACATCACCAGTAATGAATATGATGATTACGAGCGCTATTAAACTTTGGCTGTTAAGTCAGTTAAGATCATCTTCAACTATGCAAAGATAAATCTGTTACCAGCTCAGAGTTTTTCTTTAATTCAGCTCCATCTGCTGGAAGAACCCTTTTATGGTTCATTATATGAGTGGATTAGTGTTCATTAGGGCTGTAATGATTCTCGAATCAATATAGACCACACAGTGTCCAGTAAATCTCATAGTCTCATTGATGTGAAAACTTCCACAAATTTAACATGTTAATAGAAGTTTGTAGCTCTAAATAAACTCCTGTTGTCATGTGCTCTTATTTTGTTGTAGTATTTCTATTAACTAGAATGCCACTCAGTAGAGAACATACCTGCACCAAGGCCCAACAGTCCCCACTCATGGATCGGGCCTCTCTTATTTTGTCAAGTCTCGTAATAAAAGGGGAAAATAAACACTTTATCCTGACCAGGAGAAAATATCACTATCTTAATTTTACTTTTATAAGAAGCACTGTCTCGATCTTCACAAAAAACGATACACATGTATCGATTTGACCATATTCCACATTTTTACTATGAGGTACTTGTACCAGGGCTTACATCAGATCAACTTCAAATTGAGATGAATGTCATCACAACAAGATGGAGATACAAACAAACTCAAAGATCGATTTTTCGTCACATGATGTGACCGTGGTATGGCATCAAAGTTTGATTACACGCCAATAAAACACAATGTTCTGTATCGCGAACATACATGGACCATAGACATAAACAACTCCACTCCTGCAGTGTCAGTGGTCATAGATTAAAGAAATCTTTATGTCTCTCTCTCACTCAGAATTGGGACATTTCCTCAAACCGTGTAAACATTGAGGTACGGCGAAGGTTCATCCTTTCGCCAAAGAAGACTGTCATAAATCCACTGTGCATTGTGCTATCACCACCAAACTTCTGTCTCATGATCAGAGTCCAAGCCTGGACAGCTCTGTGTCAATATTTCCTCAATCATTATTTATTTTTTTCAGACAAAACGCATGCAACTCTTGAAAATGCTTGTGCTCGGGTCCGCCCAGTGCTCCTTTGCAGTACTAGAAATTTTAGAAATTGTATTTTAGTTTTAATTTAAATTTTGCCTAATTTCTGGAAATTGAGATGCATCGACAATCATAATATACATACTATGCTTCAGACATTTGTAAATAGACTAGTAAATCAATCTATACTTGCATGGAGTAAGATTGTCATGAGGCCCAGTCAGGGAGATCCACATCTACTGCACTTTAATAAAGCAGCATTTATGATTGTTGAGTTTGATATTTTTAGATATTCCTTGTGTTAATTAAGATAAGCTATTTAAGTCACCAACTCCCCCCAGGGGCAAATACAAAAAAAAGTCAGACTTACATTTTCAATAATACATTTTATTCCATTAAAGATTCTTTTTTCTAATTGTACACTGGAATGTTAAGATTCCCCTTCAGAACTATAGTTAAAAATGCTCAAAATAGCCATTTTCAACCCCACATCCACTGTCAAATTGTAATTTGGGGAGTACAAATGACAAAGAAAAGGAAAAGAAACCAAGATGAAAAGCATTGTTTTGAATAGTATTGATGTACAGTGAGAATGTAAGTAAAGGATGACTGGGTGGATGGTCAGAGGTTGTCGGCAGCAGACTTCACTGCGAGTGCTCCAGTAGTCTCTCTGCTTACCTCGAACCTGTGGGGCTGAATATCAGGCTGACAGTCTGATCCCTGCTCTCCTGCTGTGCCCGGATTTCTACCATCAAAACAACTCAGACCCACTCCAGATCAACAACGCCTTGCGTCGGGTGTCAGATGTAAGATTAGTTGCTTGTGTGTTGTTTCTGGGCTGTGTTCAAAGAACTTTTCATTCTGACGTATCTAAGGGCTGACTAGTGGACTTAAATGGAGCAGAATGAAACATGGCCACGTTTCCTTCTGACAAAGTGAGAAGTGGTTGCACTCATGTTACAAAAAAGTCAGAACATTCAATTGATGCGAAAGTCCAATATATTTACTGGTAATTCTCTTTGCCCTGCAGCTGAGGCTCCCTTACAAAGTCCTGCTCTTCACTGTCAAATTTCAATATCCAAATTAATGATAAACATTGACAAATTATACAGCAAACAGTAAAAAATATCAAAGTTAGAAATAAAAGGACAATTTTGCTGATGATAACCACAGAGAGTACATAAAGGATGTTTAGCACTAAGCCATATTTAGCTTTTCAGCGAAGAACCAATGTGTTACCTCCCTACAAAAACTGAAAAATCAAACTTCTCACAAGAAAGAAAAACAAAGAAATTGGAAGTCAGATCATTAGAGCAAATCACAATAGTTTAACAAATTAAAGAGCAACAGGCTTATAATGATTGAGACAGCTACAATGCTGCAGTTACTATGGATAACAGAAAGCAAGAACCCCATTTAAGATTTGATGAACCATTGCAATGTGAGTGAGAAGGAGAGTTTGTGGAGGATGATCACTACCAGCTCTTTCTGTTGGAGACTGATACAGTGGCCTCAGGTCCGTGGTCTCTCCCTCTCTCTCTCTCTCTCTACCACATGGCAGACTGATGCAGGATGGCCACTGCTGTTCCCCCAGTCATCCTCTACTTGTCTAAAGTTGTCTTTACTGCTCTGGTTGGCCAACACAACAGCATCAGTGTAGTTTTCTTTTTTTTGTGTGGGCTTGATGGTTTTACCTGTTCAATTAACTCTATATATAGATGATCCTCTCTCATACAAACATATAAATACACCACGCTGCTCTGCTCCACCACAGGAAGAGGCCTCGACCGGAGGCCTGATGTCGTCCTGTCGATGTACACAGTCTTTGAAATAGTATACAGGGTGGGCAGGCAAGAAATCTTCAATCTTTCTCTGTAGCATAGAACTTTTTTGTTGGTGATTTTTTTTTTTTTAGATTTTGTCGTTTTCTGAATATTTTACAGGATTTCGTATTTGTCGACAACGAAGGAGGTTTCTGAAGAAAATTTAGTGGAGATGTCGCCATCCACTTGAGTCACTTTGGTAACCTAGGGGAAAAAAGGAAGTTAATTAACAGAGTTTAAGAAGTTTATCATCAATGAACACAATCAGTTTCTTTTGGATGGTTTTGCAATACTTTTTGTGGTGTAGTGTCACATTTAAAACGAGTTACCACACTGTGGTTGTATAACCGCCTATTTTTAGTTGAAGTGAAAGTTTGTACCAAATTTGAAGACATACCCTCAAGAACATATCAAACATAAACATACTTTGCGATGCCACAGTGACCTTGACCTTTGACTAACAAGATGAAATCCAAGCTAAAGTGGATGTTTGCACAAAACTTTTGATAATCCCTTTAGGCATTCTTGAGATATCACATTCAAGGGAATGGGATGTACGTATGTACGGACAACCCAAAGACATTTGGCCAGGACAGGGGCATATATGGCAGTTATAGTGAGTTTCAATGGGGCATTTTTTGCCACGAAGGTGCTGAAAGGACTTCTTTTTTTTTACACAGGGAAACATCAAAGGAAAAAGGTTGACGTTTTTAAATTCCACAAAAAAATACACACTTTTGGAAATGTTCACGCCATATGCATTCATTTTTGCATACATTTAGAAAAAATGTCCATAGGGTGCCATAAGGGTTAGCCAACAGCTGAAATCATTTTAGAGCCATACACATTCAGACTTTTGGAGCCTAAATTGAAAACGTTTGAGATCTCAACTCAGTTTAAACTGTCTTCGGCACCACAACTCACACGATAGAAACATTCATGAAGACATTGGTGAAAAAGGGATTGCGACCAAACACACAGAAACTCCTGACAGGATACATTTCTGATCAGTAACCCACCTGGATGTCACAGTAGTTGCGCTTGGACACAAAGGACACGTTGACAGGAAAGAAGTCATTGGGCTGACCGGCGATGCTAAACTCCAGGCTACCGGTCTTGTTGTTGGAATCAATGACAGGTAAGCACCACTCAAGGATGTTTCGCCTGCTGTCATGTTTGTACTCGCCGTCCAAATCACCAATAACTGGAGCTCCCACCCCAGACCTGCAGAGGAACAGACATTTTTAATTGAAAATGCATCTAAATAAGACAAGGTATCCCAAAACATGTATCTATGGATCTTTGTTATGGATGCATTATAAAAATCAATAAAGCTAAATGACAAAAGAAGATCATTTTCTAGTCTTTGTTGTTTTGAATTCAAAATCAACGAACTCTGTAGCCAGATATGATGAAGTTTGCAACCCATCAGCAAAAGACAGTGGGAGCGTCAGTGTTGGGGAGTAACGGAATACATGTAACGGCGTTACGTATTTAGAATACAAATTATGAGTAACTGTATTCCGTTACAGTTACAAATTAAATAGATGGTATTCAGAATACAGTTACATTGTTGAAATCAGTGGATTACATGACGGTACTTCTCTGTTTCACGAGTTTAATCACTGTCTCGTAAATCCACCGGAGGCAAAGCCCCCAGGAAGCAGCTGGAGACCAGGGCTGCCGTAAGAGCGCCCGGACCCCGGCGGCGTGAAGAAGCCTCACCGCTACCCGCTCGGGACCGTTACAGGCCCGGGACCGAGGCTCTGAGAGAGTTCCGTCGCTACCAGAAATCTACGGAGCTGCTGATCCGCAAGCTGCCCTTCCAGCGCCTGGTGAGAGAAGACCGACCTGCGCTTCCAGAGCTCCGCTGTCATGGCTCTGCAGGAGACCAGCGAGGCATGCAGGGTTCACACCGGACGCTGAAGCGACGCTAAAATAATATCACCCGTTGACCCAGTAGTATAAAAGCATATGGTCACTTGTTGCTCCAACATTAACTGCAACAGCGTCCCAATTTAATGTCATCCATCTTCAAGAACTTCTCCGCTGTTTGCTCCGTTCAATGTCGGGTGTCGAGGGTAAATTACGTATTCTCCGCCGCCCCCCCCCTCTCTTTATTTAAAACTCCAGGACAACAGAAGGGGAATACAAACTATGGGATGCATGCTTTATCATTTATATCATATAAAATATGTCATCAATATCGTTTAAAATCCTTTTTCAGTGTGTTTCCTGGAGCGATATGCTCGCGTCAAGCGCAAAAAATAGACCCGACGCCGAAACGATCGCTGCACGGCGCGAGGCAGCCTTGGCGCAGGGGGGGGTTCAGCCTCCGGTGAGACCCGCACAGAGGTGGGAGTGGATGGGAGCCGGACATCCAGCGGGCCCGCAGCATCGGTGGAGAGAGAGTTTAAACTGCTGCTGCTCCACTGACTATAACAACGCCGCAATCATACACTTAAAAAATGCAATACAAACCGGAAGTATTCCAAGTATTCAGAATACGTTACTCAGATTAGTTAATGTAATGGAATACGTTACAGATTACATTTTTGTGCATGTATTCTGTATTCTGTAACGGAATACGTTTTGAAAGTATCCTTCCCAACACTGGGGAGCGTAAACATTTGTGAAGTGGATGTACTTACGGTACAGGGATGCTGATGACCACGTCATTGAGCTCAAGACTATCCTCCTGCAGCTCATACTCAATGTTGACATCACAGCCAGTAGCACTCTCTGAAGGCCAGCAGTTTACTGTGAGAGAAATATGAAGAGGGTGAGACAGCAGCAGGAGACTGCTCAGTTATACTATATTGGTTATGGCAGTATCAAAGCCCCTGTAGTGAACTGTGGCCATCAGGGCAAACAGAGGATGTTGTGCAGCAGTAGAGTTATAGAGGTTAGTTTATTATGATATTGGCCATACAAATACATGTGTGAACTGTGTAAAGGTGTCACAGTACATGTGTAGCATAGTGCTCAGATTATCTACAGAAATAAATAAGAGTGGCATCATTTAAACTTTACTCCTTAAGTCAAGCACATGTTAGGACGTACTGGTTAGAGGTATGAGGGCCTCGTCTGTGGTCTGTAGTCTCCACTTAAGCACGCCAACATCGTTGTTGAGAGGGAAGGACTTCTCTGGATTTTTCAGGCCAATCACGGACTCCGCTGTAAACAACTTCTTGTCCACATTGGGATGTGTCTGAGCAGAGAAGATAGAGACGCAAGGTTATCACCCAGAACTCATGTGATCCACTGTATGTACACCGGACATAATAGTGGCTGTTAGTACCGAACTGATAAATAAATATAAACTACAGCAATAGTAACAGGTATTTCAAAAAATAACTTTTATGATTTCCTCCAACATTCTTGTTTTCAAATCAAATTAACATTTGTGTTGACCTACTTGCAGCTGCAACCCTTTGTTGTCATTATTATTGAGAATGAGGCGAATGCGTCCATTCTTGTCGTCCATGACTCGGAGTGTCACCATGCCCAGCAACTCCATGTTCTGTAGGCCACCGTCACGACCACAAGTCAGCGAGATCTTCTCCTCCACACGCAGATGTACACTAGGGTAAAAACACATTCAAACTGTGAGCTGCATGGTCAGATATTAATCTTACATAATTAAAACAATCCTAAGTATCTTTATTATTTATTTTTATAATAGACAGGATATACACTCCGAAGCCCCCTTCATTTAAGTCAGGACAGCAAAAGATATCAGAATTTCATATACAGTCTCTGGTGTGTTTGTACCTCTCCACATTGACTGGCGGAGGAAGAACCTTGGATACATCTGAGCCTCTCTTTCCTGTGTTGGACATGATGGTTTCACCCTCAGACTTCAGCTTGTCAACAAAGTTGTCCACCTCTTTTCCTTTAGCGCCCAGTTTCAGAGCCTTACTGGGTCCACTTGATCTGAAAAATTAAATAAAAAAAAAAAGGCTTCATCAATATTTGCCAAACTACAAAGTTTGTCCATTGTAATGCAAACCAAAAAAAACAATGTTCATTTGTGTACTTCTCCCAGCTGTACCTGGCTGTACTGGGTGTGATCTTGGGTTTCTCCGGCTCGACGATGGTGTCTGTGATGATGGACCCTGAGGAGATACTGGTCATGCCAGCGCTGCCGAAGCCGCCAAAAGCAGGCACCTTCTTTCCGGAGCGCTCAGCGTCTCGTCTAGCCTGTTGCAGCTCCTTGGCCTTCCTCCTCATCTCTGCCTTGGCCTCTCTTTCTTGGGTCTGTGTAGTATGGTCAGGTAGAAGTTGTTAGAACAACCGAGAGACACATGTCCCCCTTCACTGATGTTTACAGTACTCTTGTACGTGATAAATACATGAAATTGCCTAAGTATAAAATATAAACTATATTAATGCTTGCAAATGCACATAATTACATTTCTGTGTATTATCCCCTGAGAATGTCACTATCAGGGTTCATACACATTTTGACCAATAGATTTCCATGACTTTTCATAACTTTAAACCAAATTTCCATGAGCGAACATTTCGTGAAGTCTCTGTGTATACGCGAAAAAGTGACAAAATGTAGTATTCAAACTAGGGCTGCCACTAACGACTATTTTTCTATCGATTAATCGGACGACTATTTTATCGATTAGTTGATTAATCGAAACAATTAATTTTCCTCCAAAAAATTCAAATTGACCGTTTCATTTCAGTTAATTTTATTTTGACAACAAACTGTATGTCATATAATGCAGCACAAAACAAAATGTAAAAACTGTAGGTTTAAACTAGCAACTATTTTTACAGCAATAAAAATAAATAAAAAAGAGGGCTTATAAGTTAAGTCAGCAGTGCAACTCAAAAAGATATCAAACTTTCTATTTAACCCCTTATCAAAATAAAAAAGTTAGGTCTGCATATTAACCGAGTTAAAGTGCAACATGTTTAAAGTATAAGAAACAATGGTGTCCAGCTCAAAATCCGACTCAAACGTCAGTTAGACATGTGTGTTGTAATGTAAGAATGTCAGCATGTCCACATGTTCTGGACTCAGGCTAGCTCAGGCTCTAGGCTCAGATTATTTTTTTCCATGACTTTTCCAGGCCTGAAAAAACACATTTTAAAATTCCATGACTTTTCCAGGTTTTCCATGACCGTACGAACCCCGACTATAATGACCCAATTGCGAATCGTGAATCTCATTTTATCTCTCACCTCTCTGACAGCACGGAACACCTTCTCCTCGTGGGAGTCCATCTCTGTGAAGGTGCGGATCTGAGCCAGGTTGACGTTCTCTCTGTAGCCTAATGCCACAATCTCATCGAAGGCAAAGATCAGGTCAAAACAGTGCTCTGATATTTCACTCTCCTCCAGCACACGACAGTATTCTGGGATCTGAAAAGGTAGGGGGAAAAGAGATTGATATCAATAACTTGAATCAGGGCAAACATGTTAACACTGCAGTGAGGAAGAGATGTGTACTTTTAGAATAACTTAAAAAAAACATATTTCTTTATTTCCTGTGGACAGTCCACAAGCCAACAAGGTCTAATCTAGGTTTGCTTAACAGAAATGTTGTACAGCCGCTGTTGTGTTCACACTGTTCAACATTCTATCTCTCTCATCCAAATCCACTCACTATGCTCCATGCATGGTCCATGTCTCAGCTCTATTCTTAGTCTTCACTAATATAAACAGATATTCTGTACGATTATATATATATGCATCCACACGAATTGCACACTAGCTGACATAAGCAGTCCATATCCAGACATTAACAAGCTGGTACGTTTTTATCTTATGTTGGTTAATGTAATCTTTACATTTATCATTTCAACAAACCCAATTGGCCTTAACTAATACTTAAAGCAAACTCCTTGTCATTGAAGTCACAAAGAAACAAGTTGAACAAGATGTTCAAAAAACACTGTAAATATTCACCATAGTGTCAGTGTTCTACTGGCTAACAAGCCAACACTAGAGAATAATCCATGCACATTAAATGTATTTAACATTTAACAAACAGCAACTTTTAAACCAATGATACTCTGAGAGTGTCATGTTGTTTCAGAAATATTTAATTTAGTTACTAACATGAATAAAGTTATGTGTAGGGAATGACCATAGTCGTTTATTTCCTTTTCAACACTAATTAGCTTTACGAGCCTGATTGGGTCCCTACCCACTTACTAGAGTCCCTAGCAAATCCACAGCCAATTACCGCCAACTACTGACATTAAATCTCATGAGCTAAACAAGCAGAACAACAAAAGATGAGAAAGAAATGAATATGGTGCTTGATAGCTGGTCCCTAACCTCCTAAAGAAAAAAAAAAACGTAAATCCATTATAGCAGTAGTGAACTTTAATCTGCTAAATCCTCCTTTACTTATGAAAAACGTTTTTACATTTTGGATGTAATCTAAGTTTATTCATTCAAAAGGATAAATAGAGTGAGAACATATTGAAATGAACATCAACAACAATTGGGCAGCTTGACCAAACATATCAGCCATTAGTGGTGAGTCATTTTGTTTTGCTGATTTAATGGTCTGTCTTCTTGAGATTTCAAATCTGTAATTAATTAACCGGTGGAGCACAATTCAAAGTATGGTGCCTGCTGGCTCATCCTTTGCTGTGTCTTCACCCATTCTCTCTCCCCATTACACATCAAACCTGTGGGCTATGGCAGGGAAAAGTTGGGCCTCACACCCAGCGCAACAGCTTGTTAATGTGGGTCCATTGTGGCTCAATCCACTAAGTCATCTGTGCCCACCGTGGACAAGCCTCCACCCCCGAAGCCAGAGTCAGAATAGCTCACCTAAATAACTGATGCAGATGATAACGTCACTGGGGGTTGCATTCATTCTGGTAAGACTACCCATGTGTTTTCTTCTCAGGCTCATATCACAGGCAGCAGCGCCTCGTGATCTAAGTGCCAGACCTCCAAGACAGGAGGCAACCTCTGAAGAAAGTCTAGATCCAATATTCATGTCTGAAAATAGCTTGTGTGGCTGTGCACCCTGATTCTTAACATGCGGTGACGCCACCCATCTTTCATTTGGATGCTGCAAGTGGAGAGGTCCTGCATCTGATGTCATTAGATTCAAATTCAATGTATTTCAAATAGTGTCAGGCATTTGCTTTTGTTCAGCCTCAAGCTTTTAGTTTATCAAAGATCACACACCTGCACTAATCTACCAGCAATCACTAGGTGTTGGAGTGACCGGGTAGAAAAAATTAACTTCTTGCTCAAAACATCAACCAAGTCTCAACTGTGTCACATTTCCTGTGCTACCAACATTTGTATCAGAAAATGAAAGAGGAAGGCAGTGCACAAGTGTTTGCTGTATCACTGTAGACATAAATTCAGGTTGTCACAATACAACTAGCTGGACCAAATGATTAAACAAGACATTTACAGGGTGTAAACGTTGATCAACTGATGTACATTTGTCTCTGACAAACAGTTTTTCCTTTTTTTTAAAAAATAATTTTGGAACAAGTATCTATGCGAGTCAAGCAGTATGGGAAACATGATCAAAGCTAAAAGTGAAATTAAGATTAGAAAAAAATTATCCTCAACTTTTATGAAATTAGATTGAAAGATTACAGCAGCAGATTGTAATCTATTTTACAAATGTTTCAAATGTAGATAATGTTAAATATGTATAATCTGTTGGAATATCTGACAGATTTGTCAGAAATATACAGATAGATGACATTGTTTCTTACCACGCGGGAGAAGAGTCTGAGCGTCTCCAGGTCCTCAAGGATGTTGCTGTTCTTGGTGGTGATGAGGACCATGTAGAGTTTCTCAAGAGGCTGATACACATAGCGAACACTGTCTGTTTCCACAAAGGTGTGCTGTTTGCCTGTGTTCATCAGTTTGGGGAATGCAGCCAGGAGACCCTCTACACGAGTCCGGGTCATTTCCACAAACTGCCGCGATACAATGGCCTTCCCGGCCTTGGTGCACACCGCCGCTGCCAACAGCACCTGCAGGCGATGAGAAATCATGATTACTTTGTCTACAGACCTTAAGTTAAAAAATATATATATATATTGGACAGTCACAGTGTGAGAGTACAAATGAGACCAAAAGGCAGAAGTAAACTATATGTCTACAGGAACTTAACAATAAAGGTGATGAATCATCATTTTACCTAAACTCTGGATGCCACAAACGTTTGTTGTTTCAGGTGAGAGAAAGTGTTGCCAAATTATGTTTGTTGTGTGCATTTTGTGAAATTTAGAATAAGGTTCACATCTTGCTCTATTGTGCTGTCAACAAGACATAAGGGATGATCTTCTGAGCTAACGTCCTCTATTTATGTTAAACTATCTGGCTCGGGGAGGACCCTTTGTAAAAGCAGATCTTTGTGAAAAAAAACAACCATGGATAGAAAGTTATGAACCCATGAGGGTTGAGGAACTCTGTGTGCAACACACTAAATAACATTAAAACTTACATTACAACTAAAGTAGATGAGAATGGTGACTATGAAAGTAGATGGCAGATCCACTATGAGCAAAGACAACGTGTATGTCTGTAACATGCAACTGCGATCCAGCAGCAGTAAGGTCGTTTTTAAGTTGTGCTCATGTCTGACTAGTCGTAAAACCCATTTTGCATCACCACAATCTTGAATGGTGGTTGCTGCATTAATTCCACGTTGACAATGGCTGAAGCTGGGAATGACAGACACCGAGTGTACTGTATCTCAACGTGAAGTTAACGAGCAACAACTGTAATAATACAAGTGATGATAATAATTATACCAGCATACACACGTCTCTGGTTAACAGCAGCACGGTGTAGTCTGGCTGGGGACAGTCTGGCAGGTTTAGCCCGGATCCGGCTAATGACAGGAGCTAACCTCAGCGCTAGCTTGTAGCGCTAGTTAACGTCAGCCGTATCAGCACATTCAGCGTCGGCCATTCACTACAAGTTCAGCTGGGCAACGAAACGACGGTTCGTGTGTCTCACTTTAGCGTGTAAGTAGTGAGTTGAACCTGTCAACCCGACGGAGTGAAGCGTCTGTACTTCTCCTCCTAGAGAAGCTAGCTAGCTGAGACCCAACTAGCTTTAGCTTCTCGCCAGGTTAGCCAATGTTATGATAATCGCAAGGCCCGATAACAGGCAGGGAAATAACTCACCATTTTGGTCCCTCGCTATGGTAGGACGGTCTTCGGTCTCTCGCGTGTCTCGCTTTGAGGGGATTTCGTATCACTCTGGAATAACAAGGAGCGATTGTGCAGCTGACTTCTCGTTGTGTGGTTGTTAGCTAGCTAGCGTCAATATGGCAGCAGCACAGAGCCACGTCTCCACCGGAAGAGCAGCGTTGGATCAGCCCACTGTGGAACCAGTGACGTGGGCCCCAAACTGTCGTTGCATAAATAACTCACTAGTGCGACTTCCACGGGTGGTTCTTCTTCACACTGTTCAGATTTCCAACACGGTGTTAAATACTGTCCATCTTCATCTCTTTCCTGTGTGATGTAAATATGAAACATGTCAGTAAAAACATGTAAAATACCATAACTTTTAGAAATCAAACACAGGTGTGTCTATGGGTATTGGGTAATAATAATAACAACAACGATGATAATAATAATAATAACTTGATAATAATAATGTATAATAACTCGATAATAATGATAAACACAAATGAGGAACTGAAGGCAAACAATAGACAAGAGTTAAAAGGTCGCATTACAAAATGACAGAAATATAAGAGTGAAAATGCAACGGATGTGAAAAGAGTAAAGAGAAACTAAAATATGTGTGTGTGTGTGTGTGTGTGTGTGTGTGTGTGTGTGTGTGTGTGTGTGTGTGTGTGTGTGTGTGTGTGTGTGTGTGTGTGTTATGCAACATGAAAACATCAGGTTCATAGAGGTAGGTTTACTTGAGCTTTGAACATCATGCAGAGTTACATCTCAATTGATGTCAGCGCTGACATGCAATTTCAGAATGTGCCTTTTTTAAAATGACTTCTCCTTGATTGACAGTCACTTGGATTTTCAAATTTTTTCGAACATGAAATGAAGAATTGTAAATGCCCAGTCGGTATTACTCGAGGTTCATCATCGTACAGGGAACTGTGGACTGTTAGTAATAAAATAATACACACAATTAATACAGTAGTTAAAAGTGACAGATAACATAGAGCATATTATGTGTAAAGTAAAATACACGGTAAAAAGACACAGCATAAACTGATTATGTATGTTAAACAATCATAATAATATACATTTAGAAAAAGTAAAAACCTCAGAAAAGAACTACTCTGGTTCTGGACTATTGAGCAGGCTCTTTAATTGCTCTGTGTACTCAGTGATCCAACTTCTAGTTCAGGGAGAACACTAATCCGGTTGTTTCTTTGTTCATGTAGGTTCAATGTGATCTTGCCTTGCCTTTGGTACAGTGTTCTAACTGGTTTGTGGCGTTAAAGCCCTATATCAAGTGACACAAGGGCCCTCAGGTGGGTGTTGCCCTTTATACACAGTCCATGGTGTTGTCACAAACTGCATAATGTTGCAGTAGCTTTTGTTGGTCACCAGATGTCCCCATTTCAACTGTGTATGAAAAGAAGACGAAGAACCACATGCCAGACCCATTCAATTGGAGAATTAACCAGCGGTGGGATGTAACGACGTACACTTACTAGTGATGTGTCCTTTTGTGTCGAAGCTTCGAAGCGTGTGTCGAGTAATACAGGAAGATGTTTGTGAAGCGCGTATCGAGGCTTGTGTTGATGACGTAGGTGGTGACGATCATAGCCTCGCGAGCCGGCCACAATGGATCCCCCCTCACATTTTGTGGACTTTGGAGTTGGGACTTTATATTGCGTTTGTTTGCAAAAAAATAAAAAAAATGCCTGTCTTTTGTTTTATTGGTCTTATGTAATATTCTAATTTTCTGAGATACTGAATTTTGGGTTTCCATTAGTTGTAAGCCATAATCATCTAAATTTAAAGAAATAACCGCTTTAAACATTTCATTCTGTGTGTAATTAATCTATATAATATATGAGTTTCCCTTTTTGAATTAAATTATCGAAATAAACGAACTTTTCCATGATATTGTAATTTATTGAGATGTACCTGTATATAGAGCTCTGCCTGCCATTTATTGTCCACTTGATGGCGCAGTGGAGCAAATTAAGCACCATGAAGCTTCGGCCTACGAGTGAACCAATTGGGTGGAAAGATTCGATGCTACATGAAGCTTCATCTAACTTTGTTAATGCACTTTGGGTACATTTTTTATGTATCTTAACTTTATTAAGTACATTTATTTTCAGGTACTGTTACTCCAACTCGCGATGAGCAAATATCTGTACCTTCTACTACATGGCATTTTTACAATGTACTGTGTTACACATTCTCATTAATGAAGAAAGTGGATTCTGAAGACTTTAAGTATATTTAAAAAGAGATTCCTTACTAACTTGAACACAAGACAAATTGATGTGGTGCTTTTAGTTTTACTATTTGTATTTTGACCAAAGTAAACAATTTGAGTGAGGAAGTAAATCAGTCTCATTATGCATTCGTATTTTTTTACACTGAATTTAGTCGTCAAATTAGTATCTTTTCATTTTATTTTTCAATGTTATAAATTCAGAATCACAAATTCGAGTTTTAAGCTTTAAAGGGATAGTTCAAACAAAAATGAAAATCCACTCATCATCTACTCAGTGTTTGAGTCTGAATTTTCAGGGGTAAACAGTCTTGCAGCCAAATCAAATACACTATTATTTTGAGGTGAACATTTTTGGGTGAACAATCCCTTTAAAATGTTGCAAAATGCCTTAAGTTAAAGGTTTGTAATAATTGTTTTAAAACATCATCTCATGATGCAAGTATGTAAATAAATGATTTCACAATCCTCACACAGAATAGGGATTTACACAGCTAACACGTATAAGGTGACACGTCCAGAAGAGAGAAGTATTAGATCTGTAATAGCCCCTGACTTCTCTCACGCTCTCTCCCAATAGGAAACTGTAGGATGGAACCAGGAAATGACCTCCAACTGGTCCAATGACATCACGACGTTCCGGGTTCATTCATATGGGAGCTGTCTGAGAGAAGTGCTGCCACTACTTCAAGTCTTCACGGGGTTTTAATGGAGTCGCCGTGCACGCAGACGCGCTGTTGACTGAACATCGACAGAGGGAAACGGACCGTCGACATGTCGGAGGAGAACAACTCTCCGGTAGGTGTCCTCTCACTTTGAGCCGGTGGTTTTACACCAGGCATGAGGCGCCTTCATTCACGGCTCTCCGTGCTGGCGACCGCCATTTCCGTATGCGACGGCAGATGGAGCGCGGTGATTGGCTCAAGCTTCGGTCTGTTTTAGTAGTCTGTTTTCTATTGGGCAGTAGGAAGCAGGAGGGGCGGGGTGTGTAGAAGAAGTCGATAAGCGGTTACTCTGGAGTTTGATTCCCTGGCTGATGTTACTAATGACGCCTCTCACAGGGTCATGGTTTCTGACGTTTAGAGAGAAGTGACCCAGACCTTCGGCTCCGAAACCGAGAAGAAACACAAACTGTTGTGTTATACTGTGTTAAAACTAGTACTGCGAACTTCACGTTTCTTATTTGTCCGGAAGGGACACACGTTTTAATGTTGTCAGTTTTAGTTTATAAAGTCCCGAAAACTCTATTGCACTGATGCCGAATGAAAGTGACCATTATAAGCTCCCGTAAGAACACATTGAGTAATTTCCAAGTTGTAGAAAGATAGTTTTTGGCTGAATTTAAGTAAAAAGTTAGATTTCTAAAGGGAAAGCTGTTGACCAACTAAACAGTTCAAATGCAGCCTCAAGGTTTTTTGACAGGATGACTTGTTGTATATGGAAACAGATGAAACAGTTCTCTTCAATAACGTGAAAAACATAAAGAAATTAGATGTATTGTAACAGATAAGCTGACATTTTTAAATGCTGACACACCAAAGTTATATCAAGAATTTAGGGTTGGGGGGGATTATCAGTCGATATCAATCATTATCACAGTTAGTATCATATTATTTCTTTATGAGCAGAGAATTACAAACACTTGATAAAAAGAGAAACAAAATCTAATGTAGATCAATGATGTGTTCTACGTCCTCACTGTGTTTGACTCATAAGTATTATATAGTGGACTTATCTATCTACTGTTGTTATTGAGGAAATTATATTACCACAATCACTGATGTTGCTCAGTTGCCCAGCCCTATTATACACATGAGAAAAAGTAAATGGTCAAATATTTGAACCTCAATTATTTTCACAATAAATTAAATTTGAATCTAAATTCCAAAGAGCTATTGTTTCATTTTGGAGTTTCTCTCAGGCACTCTCTTATATATTCTATTTCACAATATAATTATTTTTAACAGTAATGTTATCTTCAATACTCCTCCCCTCAACGTCTCTTGGCAGACAAAGTCAACAAATTAAATATAATAAAAAAGGTAATTGTTTAAAAAAAACATTATTCCTTCCTCATCTCCAATTTGTAATACAGTAGGAATATATGTAGATCATTTTTTAGATATTGTAGTGCATAGTGTTCAATATCTGATGCCTCATTCTACTATTTTAATGGTTATTCAACATTTTCTTTCAAGTAACTGCAGGGAAAATTGTGATTTGAATTTTCATAGCTTTAATTATTTTTTTATTCAGAAATAAGAAAGTTTCCAAACACAGTGTGTTTTAATGACCACACCTTATACCCTGGAGCTGCCCCTCCCTGCCTCTTATAACGGACTCGGGTGAATTAGCGCCCGTATCTTCAGGGACCAGAGATATCTTGGGGTGGAGATCTTGAAGAAGTGGGGTGGTTCCTGGTAAAAAATACCTCTGTTTAGTATGTAGAGGCCATATGACCTCAGCACTGCTCCATACCAAGACACAGCAGGCATTCCCAGCCACACAGAGCACACAATAGCCTCCACAGTGCAGACACCCGGTACGGACTCAGAATTATTATTATGGAGGCTGGACCTTACAAGTACATCACGGTGAGGCGAGCAGAGAAAGGGTTCCATTGCATTTACATAAACGTGTAGGGGGGATCGATGAACACCAGCCAGAATATCAGGAAGAGGTTCTGCAGACAATGAGTTAAAACTCTTTCAGCTAACTTCTCTTTTGCCCCTGCAGGATGGGAATGGCAAGGTTATTCGGGTCATCCGGATCGGAACCCGCAAAAGTCAGGTAAAGTACAACTGTATATTTCCAGTTCATATTTTTGGCTTTGATTAAAATGTGTGAACTTCAGATCCAGCAGAGTCCTAATGCGCCAGTTAACTGTCAGTTATCTCGTGCACCGTTCCTGCATGCTGCTGTAGATACAGTAAAGAGAGATGTCTGGAGCTCTTCTTGCAGAGATAACATACACTTTTAAGATAACGGTTCCTCCTTCAGTCTGATTGGAGGGTCATTTGATTGTTTAATTTGTTTAATTTTTTTTAACAAATATGAAAAGAGTCTCGCTAAAGTTGAAGGTTTCTTTTCTTTTCTATCCCAGTTGGCCCGCATCCAGACTGACAGTGTGGCGGAGAAACTGAAAGGCCTTTACCCTGAACTCAACTTGGAAATAGGTGAGAATCATCCCAAACTTCTGTTTGACTGATTTATTTTGTTGTTGATACCAAAAAATGCATTGCACATATAAAATACACCTTTGTAGCTGTGAACTAAAAAATTCCTTTAAAATGAGCCCAATATACTCGTAGTTACAACGTTAAGTCATTCCTTTTGTCTGACTCACTGATCAAAAAACAGTTAAGGCCTTGTAGATGGACAGTTAAAACCAGTAAACACCATTACCTTGCCACAGGTCGTGTTACTTCACCTTTATGTCCTCTGTGTCATAACTGGGGACAAATTACTGTGTTTTCACCATTCTGTGTGTGGTTGATCATATTATTGAATCCTTCTATCTTCTCTTTCAGTTGGCATGTCTACGACAGGAGACAAAATCCTTGACACCGCTCTATCAAAGGTGATTACGTGACTATTGTTTAAGTGAAGAATGAGCAGATCTCAGGTCGCAGATAATGATTGTTACTGTCATTATCTGACGATTGTTTTCTAGATTAATTGCAAAATATCCCAGACAATGTCATTCCCAATTCCTCTAAAACATCCCAGAGCCCAAGGTGGCATATTCATAAATAACACTTACATTTAAGCTGAATTCCTGGATTTCTGGCATAATTTATTTATTTCTATTCAAATTTACTGATTTTTAAAGTCATATACAAAAATTGTTAAAATGCACCACATGTTCACTACTCAATGTAGAAGTGTCTCATATTCACTGTAACAGATGAATGTTAAATAACAATGTGTTTTGTCCGTCCTGCAGATTGGAGAGAAGAGTTTGTTCACCAAAGAGCTTGAGACTGCTCTGGAGAGGAATGAGTGAGTAGGACCTGTGTCATCTGGGGCTGACACCACACTGTCTTCACTTCATTGTTTCACCAGCTGACCCTAACGGTTTAACTGAAAGGGCTTCACGTTGGAAGACGGATACTTCTTGTATTGTAGCTGCCATTGAACATCCTCTCAACAAAAAAAATAATCCATGCATAGAGAAACCCTTTTGATATCTCCTGCAGCCTCAGATGCTTCACATCTCTCTGATCTGTGGCTGCCTTGAAGATATAACATATGTCTCACCATTGAGTGGTTGTATTATGTATTGAAACATAAAAGGATCATGTATGTATGACTGGGTTCTTCTGTGTCCTACAGGGTTGATCTGGTTGTTCATTCACTGAAAGACCTTCCCACCACTCTGCCTCCAGGATTCACCATTGGAGCTGTGTTGAAGTAAGTGCGCTCACACACAGAGGAACTCGGCATATGTTAAGTGTGTTATTTTGGTTGTGAGATTTAAAATCATTTAAATTACAGCCCTACCATGAGAATTATTTGAATTAATAATAAAATAAAAAACTCACCTCACTGGCATTTATTTAAGTTATTTTTTAATCATCTAGCCTTTATTTATTGGGAAACAGTGAAGAGCCAGACAGTAAACAGGTGTGATCCGCAACATTGCTCGTGCTCATGTGGCACGTGCTGTAATTATTTTACCTTCATAGCTCTCAACCTTCAACTGGTCAAATATATATTATTTTAGCCCCCATAGGGATATTTGCACAGATTTTCCCCTTGCAAGTTGAACAAAAATTTGAATTGTCATATTGTTATTGAGCTCATTTGAGCCATCTGCCAGGGTACGTGCTTTCTCGTCCCCCACCCAAAAACTACCAAAATAGTTTTATTGCCGAACCACAAACAATTGATTGATTGATGAATTGACCAAATTACAGTTCCGCAGTCGGCAGTGAAAAAGAGGACTGCTAGCAGCACACATTGATGTAAACAAATAAAAAACAGCTAAGTTATACCTCAATTATATTTCAATATGAAAACATCCTTCAAGGCTAGGAAGTGGTAGAATGCTAACATTAGCTGTTGTCTAATGAATGCTAAATATGTTGTTAAACCTTGAAACGTGGTCTATAGGGAGGATGACTTTTGATGAACTTGTGTAGAGAACTTGGTGTAAAACTTTATCAGGAGGATACTGTCATATATTATTTCAAGCCGCTGATGTTAAAGCGGAACAGTGGAGATTGTGAGGCTGTGTTTGAGACCCAAACTGTTCCTGTTTCCCAGATCCATAATTGATCTCAGTACAAGTCAAATGGTGCTTATTGTCCATTCTGCAGATCCCTATAGAATTTGTAGTTTAGACGCTTTAAGTTTGTTTTGACCAGGTGTAATGGCTCACAGGGCTTTGATTTTTGTATTCCCTCTAGGAGAGAAAATCCCCATGATGCAGTGGTTTTACATCCAAAAAATGCAGGGAAAACTCTTGATTGTCTGCCAGAAAACAGGTAAAGCACAATGGATGATGTCTCTAGTTGTACTTGCTCACAGTCATGGCAACGGTATGAATTACTTGACCTCATACTGTGTGTTTGTGTAGTGTCATCGGCACCAGTTCACTGCGCCGCGCTGCTCAGCTGAAGAAGAGATTCCCCCAACTCGTGTTCAAAGACATCGTATCCTCCAAGAAAGCAAACGATAGCGGCCGAAAATTAGACCGAAATTATTAGTGTTTTACCACACAACAAACCGTCTGTTTATTATTTTGGTTTAAGGATATATTTTCTCACAAGGAAGGGTGTGTTGGCAAGGCAGTTTCTGTCCTTAACCGTATTCCTCAGCGTGGAAACCTGAACACACGTCTGAAGAAGCTGGATGAGAAGGAGGATTTTGATGCCATCATCCTGGCTGCTGCTGGCCTCAAGAGGATGGGCTGGGACAACCGGATCAGCCAGGTACAGTTCTGACCTTATCCTGGTCCTCTGTTTAAAGCTTTAAAGCTTGTGTGACCTTTCTCATCTAACAGACTTTTTTCCACTGGTAGATCCTGGAGCCTGAAGACTGTATGTACGCTGTTGGACAGGTAATGGAATACAACATATGACTCATACAAGAGGAGGATAGTTGATGGATGACTGATGATCGATTATGCTAATGTGTGTGTATGCCTGTCTCTTTCAGGGGGCTCTGGCAGTGGAGATTCGGGCCAGAGATGTAGACATCCTGGAAATGGTGTCCGTCCTTCACGACGCTGAAACTGTGCTGCGCTGCATAGCTGAGAGAGCCTTCCTCAAAAAGCTGGTACACACACAGACACACAGATCCCTCCACTCATTTTCCTTTTCTATGAACATAGCATACACAGTGTATTCAATAATATATGTCTGCCACTTTGCAGGAGGGTGGGTGCAGCGTTCCAGTGGCTGTGAACACCGAAGTGAAAGACTCCCAGGTAAGATTACAAGGTTTACTCAGACACCTGAATCCTGTGAAGGATTTGTTGCTTTGTGCACATGTCTGAGCAAAGAATCTCTTGCTGAGTTGTTTGCATGTCAAAAGAAACCTCTGGAGAGAGTCCGGACCTAATTCTCTGTAGTTCCTTTAGAGGAAATGTTTTGAAAGAGTCTATCCTTCTATGCCAGGTCTGTCCAACTAGCTGGTATATGTGTGATATAATAAAAGTGAGGGCTAACTCTGATAGCACAAGCACACAGACACTGACAGGCGACTTGACCCGCGCTTGCATGCTAACACACTGTCAGAGGAGATGCTACACTGGTTAAGCTAATAGAGGATATTTTTGGATAAGCCAAAAGACTAGAAGACTGGGTTAAACTAATAAATATTAACTGTTAAATGATGAAAGAACAACATTTAATAGAAAGTTTGTTGTTGTGTTTTCTCAGCTCTACCTGACAGGAGCAGTGTACAGCCTGGACGGATCAGACAGTCTGAAGGAAACCATGCAGACTAGTATCGCTGCTACTGCTGACCAGGTATCAGCCAAACACATCAAAAATGTTATATTTTAGACCACAAACATACAGTCTAGATGGAAAATGTAGTAAGAGGGAAATCGTCTGTTTTTCATGTGTATGTCTGGTATCACCTCCCTAACTGTACTTTGAAATTGTGTCTCTGTGTGACAGAGCTCGGAAGAGGTGGACGAGCAGGTCCAACGTGTGGGAGTGACAGCCACCAAGATCTCGGGTGAAGCCCAAGACAGAGCTGAGATGCTGGGGCTTAACCTGGCCAACCTACTGCTGAGCAAAGGAGCCAAGGAGATCTTAACAGTGGCCAGGCAGCTTAATGATGCCAGGTAATCCATCTCCACTGAAGAGCGGGGCTGCACAGTTGGCTGGGTCCTTGGTTACAGTCAGTCAGAGTCTTGTGTCAAGTAAAACCTTGATTTTTTTTTTTTTTATTATTTAATGTTACACCTTTAAAATGAGCAAAATGGTGCCATTTATACCTTCTGCACCAGATGAGCTCGGTCAGCAGTCAATAAATTGTTACTTGGACCAATGATGTTCTCAGTCTGATAAAATGTCTCCTGTCAATATCAGCTTGTTCAGAGTCACTGCCGTGTGCAGCACTCTTGGTCTTGGTTCATTGTACTTCATGGAGCTTTCCAAACCACCTATGATGAACAATGGGAAGCAAAAAGTGGCCTTCAAACAGTAACACAAACCAACCCTCAGCACTCAGGCTACATCTATATTACTACAATTTTGTTTGAAAACAGTGTAACTGCACAACAGCTGTTAGCAAAAGCAACACGCTCCGCCACACTGATAATTGATGATTCGATGCCCTATGTTTTCTTCTGGAAGAGGGTCATGTGATGGGAGCCTGATGAATCAGAGGCCGAAAAGACAGAATCAGCAAGTTGGTGTGTTTATGTCGTTTCTAAACATCTTTGTGTCTTTCTGGCCAGACTAAAACTCAACCCAAGAGTTTTCAAACTAAAACAGGGCCAGAACAGTTTTACAAACCTCTCGGTTTTGGAGGACCTAAAACTCTGCGGTAGTGTGGACACCCGGCGTATCCATATCAGAGTTGATGTGTTTTCACATGAAAATGTCATAGTATGGATGTAGTCTTAGAGTACCATCACTGGCTGATGTCCTCATGGTGAAACCCTGCATTGTTTTTTAAAGCATATCAATATAGTATCAGTGTCTCAGAAAAATACAACATTTTGTATATTTTTCCCCAAGGATGTTTTATCCGCGTCCAGTATCGGTTTCCCCAAGCAGGTAGAATAGGGTTGTTAAACCAGAGCTCCTCTCATAGCTTTTATCTGTTCTAGCTTTTGGAAAAAGATGACTTGATGGTACCAAAGACTTGTTTCCAAGCACATGGGCACATTTTCTGTGATTTGTCTGGTAATTATCCACTGAAATATGGCTGGGAGGTTGTGAAATGTAAATAAATATGTAATTTAAGTCATTCATTCATCAGCTCTAAACTCCTTGGAGGTTGATGACCTTCTTTTTTAAACTTCCACCTTCACAAGTTGATCAGACCTCTTCCACTGGAGTGTTAAAGTATTATGTTTTAACATGTAGGCTCCTTAAACAGAGGTTTTCTTTCTGCATGATCTTCATTCAGCTCATGTTGATAGCAACATTTTCATCCAAGGAGGTTTACCATGTTTTCAGAGTATGCTGGCTACTATATAGAGAGAATTTATTTCATATACATGACGATAAGCATTTTGTGACGCTAACAGCTTTGTCCCAAGTATATTTTTTTATTTCAGTTTTGCTTAATGAGTGGAGAATCCATGTTAAACTTTGGAGTTCATCTGGTCTCTGTTTTCTTGCCTTTTATTTTAAATGCCCTCTGGGCTGTTGTGTAGTGTTACTTTGTCCTGTTTATGCTCTGCTGATAGCATCTTCAATCAATGGTTGTAATATCTGTCACAGATTAGGCAGCAAACTAGGTTTTAGCTGAGGTATAACTGCTAGGTTGTTTGGTTATATAGGAGTAGAATGAACTGTTTAAAATGTGAAGGACACAGAAGCACAGCCAGTTATAAGCTGTCATGTGTTGGCTATGGGGGATACTCCTGTTGTGTAGAGTTAGTAAGCGAGACAGACCCTATTTCATTGAAAATAATGCACAATATTACATTACATTATCAGTATATTACTGTTGTATTGCCACATTCTGAACACTGGCTCAAGGCTTGATTAAATTACAATTATGGACTCGGTCATGTTGATGGTACTATGTTGTGCTGAATTTTAAAGAATCACACCTGCTTCACCTAACGTAAGAAATTCATTAATTTTCACTTCATTTTGACTGGTAATAATTACATCTGTATCTCCTGAGATGGATTTCATATTGATGGTGTATTTTTCTTGAGATAATCTCAGTTATTATACATTGAATAATCAATAAACTCATACATATGTAATCTGTATCTAAACACCAAAAAGATATGTATGCTGTCATCCTGAGTTGCTAAATCCTTATTTCAACATAGATATGCCAATGCATATTTTGGTGAATACAATGCGTTTCTGTATAGTTCATCCAAACCTATTAAAAATGTTAGCAGTTTACATGTTTTTGTACAATTGATGAAAACCTGATGCTGTAGCAGATTTCCAACCTGCTTAACCATAATAGGTTCCCTAATGCAATAAACGTAAATTATTTTTCAACTTTCCTATAGCTTCTATCAAAGTGCCAGCTGTCATTTGTGCCTGAGTAAAGCTGCCTTACAGAACTGCAGAACTAAGAACTGTCTGTTTTTGCTCTAAAATCACAGTAGATCTTTATTCTGCAGCCGTAAACCCACAGTCAGTGTGTTGTTGTATAACTTTATTTTTTAGGTCTTTATTGTGTATTATACTTAATTTAAACCTCCTGAGAAAGGTGGTAATATCTGCCATAATTATTTTGCAGCTTTAATTTCTGTATGAGTTAACATTGAATGTTCTTTTATTTAGAATCTGTGTCACGGTAACATGTTTTGACACTTATGTGGAAGTCATGTCAGATTAGAAACACTGATATGTTAATAAAGATGTGTGTGTTATACCTGACTCTCCAGTTCTTGTTTTGTTATTAACCAAACCTCAGATCAGCTCAGATAATGTTGATCTACACTTTTGTTTAGATCAGTAACTGTATATAAAGAGGCTTGATGTATCGGCCCTTCCTACCACTATCCAAGCTAAGCCAAAGTATCTTGAAAATGAATGCCGATGCCTCATGCTGATGTCATGTGGAGCCAGATGAAGCTGTGGGTATCGAGGTCCAGCCGATACACACTCAAGTCAGCTCAGCTTTCAAACATGACTTCTTTAATTTATAGTGCATCAAATAACTAATTAAAACCAAACTTGCCTGAACAATTAACACTTGAACAAATAGCAGTGTGATAAGAAATATGTTGAGCTTGTATCTGTGAAGATTCTCAGTCCTCCAGGTCATGGTATCTTCAGGGGTTGTATAACTGGACGTGCTTGTGTTTCATGAAGACACTTCATCTCTCATCCAAGAGGCTTCCTCCCTTCTAAGTGATTAATGGAAGGTTTAAGGTATTTAACCTCTGTGGGTCTGTTCAACTGTGTTGAGAGTTGTTACACTGGCAACACTGGCGTCAGCTCTTATCTTGTTAAATTAGCGTCATTAAGTTTTTTGGCCTTGTAATTAACAGATACAGGCCGAATTGAGGGTACACTGAGGCTAAAGGTAAATCTGAATGGCACCTTGCTTAGATAGCTGTACTATAAAAATGTATTATATTATAAATTACAAAGCTGCTACTTAGATATTAAATATGAGTATCAGCTTATTCATATAGATGATTGTCTAAAAATAAATATTTTAAGAAACAACAAACCCCCACTAAGTTACACACTTAGACTTAATAAGAGACGAGAAGTGAGCTACGACAAACCCCAGTGGTCAATGGGATAACAACCTGTTGTTTTTCTGTTTTTGCACTGAAATTATAGAGGAAGATATTCATTAATGAAGACTACTTTAGATCCAACTATGATTTGTGTATTGATTTTGGAAAGACAATTTCTGGAGTTTGAGTGTGTTTCACATGTGAAGAAGCAGCATCGTGGCAGGTCAGGCCTCTGATCATGTGGCCAAACTGGCCAAACTAAACACCTTTTCAGGATTTATGAAAACTGAAGGCTACCACAGGTTCTCTTTCATGTTTGAATGGGGAGGGTGAGGTGAGGTATTCAGCTGCGACATAAAACGTCACCACTAGATGTCACTTAATTCTACAAGCTAATTAAATAACAAACAAACATTTCAAACAATAATCTTCTTGGCGGAGGAAATAAAGTCATTAAATGTTTTGTGACTTGGCAAAGAGCAAATAAAACAGTTGGATGATATAGTCTGTATTATCATGAAGACAACAGTGTATCCAGACACATCTACGTCACTCATATGCTCATGTATATATACCCTCCTTCCTGCTGTCGGAATTGCGCTGGTTTAGCTCAGTGGTTACTTCATCTACTTTCTTTCAGAATAATGATTACCAGTCCCTCACGGGATCGAAACCACGGGCGCTGTCCAGTGTTTTCTTTCTCTCTGCTCTCACCTGCTCTCTCTCCTTCACTTCACTCCTGCATCCACTCCAGACTTTGTTCTTACACTGAACTAATATGTCGCCTTTTCGCCATTAAAACGTTGAACACTTATTTCCGCAGTGAAACCTGTCAAACGGAGCTCTGACAGATTAAAGTGTCGTGGTGACTATGATGCTGTTGTTTTTATTCTATTCGCGTCGAGCGTTGATTAAATCTTATTGATTTCCGTAAATGTTTTTGAGAATATTGCGGGTAATTTATTAAAATCGTGTTGTCTCGAGTCTCATCACACACCTCAAAACCAAGCTCAACACTGATCCCTCCTGGCTCACTTTGTAAATGTCCCTGGGTCAAGTTAACTATGTTGTAACCACTGCTGTGGCAAAATAAAACCATAAATAAAACAGAGAACTCATCTTATGATATGCGTGACTTAACTTCCTGTGGCTCATGCGCAGAGGATCTGAGCACAAGGATGCTTTTGTTTGTCAGAGTCAGGTTATACATTAATACATTTACTTATTTTAGTGTAAAACAGTGGGTTACATTTGTCTTATAAAAATTCTGAAGATTTAAATCATATCAGAATTTTGATGTTATTTTTCAATGAAAGAATAAATGATCGAAATTTAATCTGCATGTCCACAAAATTAACAAGATTTATCAATTCTGTGCTCATTTGCCAATGATGAATTCACTGGATGGATTTTATACAACATTTTGATACTGAGGTTTTTGATTTTGCAAGGGATGCAAAATGTACGAGGTAAATACTTTTTTTAAGATATACCTCTAAATATGATATGAACCTATCAGGGTGAATTAGTTTATATTTAGAAAAATTTGCTGGATATCTTTAATATTACATTTCTTGTCATATATGTTGATGACATCCAAATGCAATTCAGATAGAGTTTCTCTTAATATGGATCAGTCCTGTAGGAATAGAAGAGTTGTATTATTTAAAAGGAAAGGAGACTTGTATCTAACACGTTCATAGGACAGAATTTGTCCATGTTCATCAAAAATAGATAAAATAATACTGCTACAGTTTCATTATGAACCCATTATTTTTAAACTTCTCATAATAACATACGCCTGCCGCTCTAACTGTGTCATCCTCCATTGCTGCCTTGTAGTTGTGCACATTGCTCTTTGCAGCACTATTTGCCACATGCTTACTCACACTATTGTTCATAACGTTTTTATCGTCCCCAGAGACAGTCAGATACGTAGGTCAGGCCCGACCTCACAGTTAGTTAAAAGAATTCCTCCAAGTGGCATCGTTGCAGTTCTCTCTCAACAGAACTTGTTTTGTGAAACCAAAGAGAAAATAAAACGGTTGGATGATTAAATATCTGCATTATCATGAAGACAACGGTGTATCCAGACACATCTACGTCACTCATATGTTCATGTATATATACCCTCCTTCCTGCTATCAGAATTGCGCTGGTTTAGCTCAGTGGTTACTTCATCTACTTTCTTTCAGAATAATGATTACCAGTCCCTCACGGGATCGAAACCACAGGCGCTGTCCAGTGTTTTCTTTCTCTCTGCTCTCACCTGCTCTCTCTCCTTCACTTCACTCCTCCATCCACTCCACACTTTGTTCTTACACTGAACTAATATGTCGCCTTTTCGCCATTAAAACGTTGAACACTTATTTCCGCAGTGAAACCTGTCAAACGGAGCTCCGACAGATTAAAGTGTCGTGGTGACTATGATGCTGTTGTTTTTATTCTATTCGCGTCGAGCGTTGATTAAATCTTATTGTTTCCCGTAAATGTTTTGGAGAATATTGCCGATATTTTGTTAAAATCGTGTTGTCTCGAGTCTCATCACACACCTCAAAACCAAGCTCAACACTGATCCCTCCTGGCTCAGTCTGTAAATGTTCCTGGGTCAAGGTAACTATGTTGTAACCACTGCTGTGGCAAAATAAAACCATAAATAAAACAGAGAACTTATCTTATGATATGCGTGACTTAACTTCCTGTGGCTCATGCGCAGAGGATCTGAGCACAAGGATGCTTTTGCTTGTCAGAGTCAGGTTATACATTAATACATTTACTTATTTTAGTGTAAAACAGTGGGTTACATTTGTCTTATTAAAATTCTGAAGATTTAAATCATATCAGAATTTTGATGTTTTTTTTCAATGAAAGAATAAATGATAGAAATTTAATCTGCATGTCCACAAAATTAACAATAGTTATCAATTCTGTGCTCATTTGCCAATGATGAATTCACTGGATGGATTTTATGCAACATTTTGATACTGAGGTTTTTGATTTTGCAAGGGATGCAAAATGTAAGAGGTAAATACTTTTTTTAAGATTTACTTCTAAATATGATATTAACCTATCAGGGTGAATTAGTTTATATTTAGAAATTAGCTGTATATCTTTAATATTACATTTCTTGTCATATATGTTGATGACATCCAAATGCAATTCAGATAGAGTTTCTCTTAATATGGATCAGTCCTGTAGGAATAGAAGAGTTGTATTATTTAAAAGGAAAGGAGACTTGTATCTAACACGTTCATAGGACAGAATTTGTCCATGTTCATCAAAAATAGATAAAATAATACTGCTACAGTTTCATTATGAACCCATTATTTTTAAACTTCTCATAATAACATACGCCTGCCGCTCTAACTGTGTCATCCTCCATTGCTGCCTTGTAGTTGTGCACATTGCTCTTTGCAGCACTATTTGCCACATGCTTACTCACACTATTGTTCATAACGTTTTTATCGTCCCCAGAGACAGTCAGATACGTAGGTCAGGCCCGACCTCACAGTTAGTTAAAAGAATTCCTCCAAGTGGCATCGTTGCAGTTCTCTCTCAACAGAACTTGTTTTGTGAAACCAAAGAGAAAATAAAACGGTTGGATGATTAAATATCTGCATTATCATGAATACAACGGTGTATCCAGACACATCTACGTCACTCATATGTTCATGTATATATACCCGACCTCACAGTTAGTTATGAGACTACCTTCATGTGGCATGCAATGCAGTTATCTCTCACCAGAACTTGTTTCGTGAAACTTTTGTCAACTCAAAATGTAAATTGGGCAATGTTCCACCCTGACATAAAATGTCATGTAAATGAGATTAGTGGTTTTGACCTCATCATTTGTTAGGATCTGTGTGTTAGATTTAGGTGGAAGGAAGCTATTGGTAGAAACTGAATATTAAATAATCCTGATGATGTTTTCACTAATGTGTAATCATCTAAATTGTTCGAACCGTGTTTTCTCTACCCTAGAGAAAACACGGTTCTCTAGAAAGGGCCCTTTATATTAAAGTCAGGAGCAGGTCCTCTCTATGAAGGTCGACATGTTACTAACCAGGCCCGACCCTGCTTAGCTTCCGAGATCGGACGAGATCGGGCGTGTTCAGGGTGGTATGGCCGTAAGCGAAAGACCCAAGTCACAATACCTTATTTAAACATGTGAACCACCACCATGGTGAATACTGTTGTCGCTTTGTGACCATTGAAACTGGGCTTTTATTGTTATGTAATGTTAAGGAAAGAGAAGCTCAAGGTGCAATTTTGTCACAATATTGCAAGAATAAATCATTACAATTTTCAATAATTGTCTTCAGTGATAAACTCCTGGTTTCATACACTGTTTCTTCTTTTGATGGTGAGTAAACTCGCTGCTCTTTCATCCTTCTCTCCAAATATGACATTTTGAGAATGATATGTTACTACTACATAAATAAAGTAGTGGTTTGAACATGAAAAGTCACTTGAATGTTCATTCTGTTCCTTCAGCGATGATCTGTGTGTGTGTTCCATATCCTTTGTTTCTTTGATGGCCAGTCTTTTATGGTCTTTCCTGCTCTTTCCAAGACGTTTCTCCTGTGAAGCAGCAGCAACAGCACCCTCTGCTGGTTGCAAAGAAAATTGGAAAAAGCTTACAGCACCTGGTATTCCCAGGCGGTCTCCCATCCAAGTACTAACCAGGCCCGACCCTGCTTAGCTTCCGAGATCGGGCGTGTTTTTTTTTTCTTTTATTATAAAATAAATCAGTTTTTATGTACAAGAAAACTTGAATTCCAATGTAACATCACACAAAAAAATAAATAATATCAAATGCAAACAAAAAACCATCAGCTTCTACCAAATAGGCCCTCCTGCCAAGTATTATGCAAAACTATACATCAGTTTTCCTTTGTGATTGACAGAAATGAAACTGCATCCCTTAACAAAGTGTTGAAATTCTTCCTTTTCATACTTAAAAATTAAACTTATATCTTTTTTCAACCCCGATACAAAGTAGGCCCAGACAGATATTATTCTTTGTTCAAAATGTGCTAGATTCCTTCTTAGCCATATAGCATATCTAGCGTGACTTAGTACATAGTTTATCATATTTATGTTTATTTTCTCTTTCTTTTCCCATACTCCAAAGAAAACAATTTTTTTCCAGTCCTTTCCCTCAAAGTACTGCTTCCCCCAGTTCTTTTGCAAGAAATCCTTTAACTTCGTGAGAAAAATCTTAAGTTTGTCACACTCATAATACAAATGCATTAATGTTTCCGGATCAGTTTTGCATATATCGCATTCCCTTCTTACATTCTTATTTATTTGGTGTATCACCACATTTGTGTACAGTCTTGTGCCGTAATTTAAAGTCATGATCCTGACATTCTATACTATTCTTGCTTACATTCCACTGCTTCCATATTTGATTTCCTTCCATACCTGGGAACACCTTTTCCCAAACCTTTTCCGATGCAGGTTCCTTAAATTCATTTTGGATCAGCGCTTTGTAGTAGTCTTTTACCTTTGAATCACTTAGTGGCCTTTTCTCACCATTATTTTCCATATATAACTCGGGGAACGTTATTTTCTTTTCTATAACCACGCTATTTTCTATCTGCCTCACCCAATCTATTGGTATGCTTCCTTTGATTTTATCATACATATTTACAGTAGTTGTTTCATTCAGTTCTTCGTCATACTCCTTAACTGCGTCTACTATAGCCTGGTCCCTTAGAAACCCAGGTATGAATTCATATAGGCAATCTTTTATTTGCGTTAGCCGGAATAACATTTTTTTTTATCCCATAGCATGTTATTGTTCATTTTTATCAATGGGTTACACCATATTGGTTGATTTATTACCTGACTGTATTTTGTGCATTCATATTTAATGTTTATTCTGTATTTCCCCCATGCATCAAACACCTCTTAATAATATCTTGGCACTTTCTCATATATGGAGCTTTTCATTATCATTATTAGACCGTTTTCTTCACATCTTCCATTTTTATATAAATATTCCCTAAAAACATTTTTCCATCCATAATCAACCCTATCGTACAGATACGTTTTAACAGTTTTTTAAGAGTTTTTATTCGTATTGCTTTTTTCTTAATATTCAAATCCACCAATTTCAATCCTCCTTCTTCATATTCCCCTATCAGTGTCTTTTGTGCTATTCTTGCCAGTTTCCCATCCCAAATGTAATTTGTAATTGTGCTGTTTAGCTCTTTGTGCACCCACTCTGGCATGTCTATCACAGTCAAGGCATAGACAATCTTGGATAGTATTAATGCATTTACCACTAAAACCTTCCCCTTTAATTTTAATCTCCTCGGCTTCCACGCATTTAATGTGTTTTTCACTTTATTTATTACCCCATTCCATGTCTCATCTCTCGCCTCCTTTTCTTTCCCTCCCATATTTATCCCCAATATTTTCATATAATCCTTTGAAATTCTAAAAGGTATGTTACAATCACTTTGGCTTATATTTCCGACGTACATTATTGCAGTTTTGTCTATATTTACTTTAGCCCCTGCTGCTCTCCCATATACTTCCATTTTTCCCATTATCCTTTTCACGCTATTCATATTTTTTACCATACAAGTGGTGTCATCAGCATATTGCTGTATTTTGCTTTCACCTCCATTTGGCAATTTTATCCCTTCTATTTTCTTATCCTTCTTTATCATTTCCGCGAGACTTTCTGCAGTTAAGCTGTAAAGTACTGCCGATAGCGGGAACCCTTGCCTCACAGATCTCTCCAATGGAAAGGGATCCGTTATAGCTCCATTTATTTTTATCCTACTCTTTGCATTTTTGTACAATAATTTAATCCAGTTGATTATTCTTTGCCCAAAACCAAATTTTTCTAATGTGCAAAATAAAAAATTATGCTCAACCCTATCGAAAGCTTTATTAAGGTCCATACTTAAAATAATTCCACCCTCCTTCCCTATGCATTCAATTGTGTCCCTTATTGTGCAAATAATGTCCGATATGTCCCTCCCTGGTATCCCGTACGCCTGTGTTGGTGCTATGATTGTTGGTGCTGCTGTTTTTATTCTGTTTACTAATACCTTTGCTAAAATCTTGTAATCTGTGTTTAGTACAGTTAGCGGCCTATAGTTTTCCAGTTTTCTTTTGCTTCCCTTATTTTTATATATGATCGTTATTAGTCCTGTTGCCAGCGACTCTGGTACCTCCTGCTCCTTCTCCATCTCTGCATAAATTATGCTTAAAATTGGGAGCAGCTCGTCGATAAATGTTTTATAAAATTCACTTGTAAGGCCATCTGTTCCCGGACTTTTATTGGTATTTAATGACATTATTGATTCCTTTATTTCTATGTCTTTGATGTTGTCATCACACATACTTTTCTCATCATTTGTTTTCGTTTTCTTAATATTACCTAAAACTGTATTTCTATCTTCCTCCTTTGCAATTCCTTTTTTGTATAGATTTTTATAAAATGTCCCAACATTTCCAATAATGTCTACAAAATCATTTACTATCTCTCCATTTTCATTTTCTAACTCTTCAATATATACCCTCTCCTGTTTCCTTTTTTCTAATCCCAAAAAATATCCTGTGCATCTCTCCCCCTTCATCGCATATTTCTCCCTACTCCTTGTTATTGCCCCCATACATTTATTCTGTTCATAAACGTCCAGTTTAGATTTCACCTTTATGTATCCTTCAACCATTTTATTTTCTCTCTTTCTTTAAAAGCCCGGACCTTTGCATATCTAATACTTATTGTCCTTATCTTTTGCTTCAGTCTTTCCCACCATAATCCCTTGTTTCTACATATGTCTATGCTATTTTTTCCATTCTCTATGCAGGCCACTATTTTCTTTCTATATCCTTCTTCCTCTAGGAGAGTATTGTTTAGGCACCACACTCCTCCTCCCCTTCTCTCTATCCCAGTACCAACCTCTATAGACAGGATTGCATGGTCACCTAATGATGTGAATTTATACCCCATATTTTTTATAAGTTTAACCATTGTCTGATGTGCTATACATAAGTCTATTCTGCTTTGTTTTAATTCCCCCATTACTATTTGCCCGACCCTGCTTAGCTTCCGAGATCGGACGAGATCGGGCGTGTTCAGGGTGGTATGGCCGTAAGCGAAATACCTTATTTAAACATGTGAACCACCACCATGGTGAATACTGTTGTCGCTTTGTGACCATTGAAACTGGGTTTTTATTGTTATTTAATGTTAAGGAAAGAGAAGCTCAAGGTGCAATTTTGTCACAATATTGCAAGAATAAATCATTACAATTTTCAATAATTGTCTTCAGTGATAATGTCCTGGTTTCATACACTGTTTCTTCTTTTGATGGTGAGTAAACTCGCTGCTCTTTCATCCTTCTCTCCAAATATGACATTTTGAGAATGATATGTTACTACTACATGAATAAAGTAGTGGTTTGAATATGAAAAGTCACTTGAATGTTCATTCTGTTCCTTCAGCGATGATCTGTGTGTGTGTTCCATATCCTTTGTTTCTTTGATGGCCAGACGTTTCTCCTGTGAAGCAGCAGCAACAGCATTCTCTGCTGGTTGCAAAGAAAATTGGAAAACGCTTACAGCACCTGGTATTCCCAGGCGGTCTCACAGGTTTAAGATGCAAATGCCCAAAATTAAAAAAAAGCTGGTTTCTACAACAGCACAAGCTGAAGCTTTTGAAACAATCTTCACAGTTCCCGGAGTTGATCATCACTGAAGATCTGTGGGCAGATAAACATGCTGTAGTGAAGAGAAGACAAAAAACCTGCAGAGATCTAAAACTATATAACTAATCTTGATCAGTGAAATAAATAGTAACAGAGCATTACTATTTGAAGAAGTGTTCATTTTAATGTCCGTAGAGGTCGTTTTAGTTGTTTCAAAATTCAACACAGAGTGGAAAAAAGATCCGATTCATCTTGATCTGCATGTTTTATATAATCAAAAACTAGAGCTGAATATGGAAATGATACCGACTTGCCACAGGCTGTTTGAAACTGATATATTATTTCAAAAAGAAAAGGCATTTTTTTCGGAAGAACTAAAACAACATTGCTAAATAAATTAGTAACATATTAACAAAAATCTGATTCTGTAATAAAAAAGCAAAAAATGCATTTATTTAATTATTGAATACTGTATGTAAGTTGTAAGTTAATCTCGCAACAAACAAGAACCATATCATGTACAAAATCATGCACACGGCAAATATAAGTTAGATCTAATGGCCTCAAACCCTCAACCATCAGTTTTATATTTAAAACATACATATATGTAAAGATTTCAAACATCTGAATGTAAAACAGGATTCATTTTGTTCAGGTGTGTAACATGGAACACAAATTACAGGCACTGTCTTTGAGAAGTGTCTCTGGTTATCAGTAGAAGTAGTTATAAAAGCCTCTCCAGTACCAGCAGGTACAGTTGAGGCCTGAAGCTATGAGCAGGATGACCAGGAGGGTGATGAACAGGCCGAAGCCAATGATGGTGGCGGTAACAGCCCAGATGAATGTTCTCTTGGACATGTCAATCAGGGGTGACCTGAGGGCCATCCGCACCCTACGCGCCCGCCGGCGGTCCTGGGGAGGGTACCGAGCCAAGTTGACACTCTCCATGCCCAGAGACCGGATCAGACACGCCCTCTGGTGGCTTAGCTGGTCAAAGGTGTGTTTTCCATGGTAACGGCCCATACCACTCTGACCTAGAGGAGGCACAAGAAAGTATGTGTCTTTCACCTCAAATAGCATTTCAAAGTCCTTGTCAAAGGCAGCTGGGAGAGGGCTGTATGGTGACGTTAGTCCTAATGCAACACATCTGACATCAGTTTCATCTGTAGCCTTTTTATATGGCTCTCTTTACTTATTTAATATAATTACTGTATATTTCTTTATTGTTTGTATTTATTTGACTTCGTGGAGGTTTTGCTTAGGTTTACTACCTGACTGAACACAGCAACACTGTTGTTGGGCTGCAGATATGCCAAACTGTTACACCAGATGTGCTCCTACAAGATATTTAATCTGTATACCAAAATACGAATCACCATGAGCTAATCCCAGCTGACATTGGGCAAAAGACAGTAAATGAAAGGGCTGGTATACAGAGTTAAACAACCATTAAGGCTCACACAACACTTTCAGCTGCATATGTTTGAACTGTGGGTCAGAGTCAGTCAGAGTCAGTCTTACCAACACCACCAAACGGCAGAGAGCTGAGTGTGTAGTGCATCATCACGTCATTGACCGTCACTCCTCCACTCGTGGTTTCACCAATCATCTTTTTGGAAGCCTTTGGGAGACAAAGGAGGAAAAGAGAAACCTAAAGAATAGTTTCATCTCTAAATTTAAATCAAATCTCTGTTTTCCTGCTATTTCCTCTCACCTTCTTATCACTGCAGAAGATGTACAGGGCCAGAGGTTTCTCTCTCTCATTGATGAAGTGAATGGCATCATCCATGTCACTCACAGTGACGATGGGCAGCAGAGGACCAAAGATCTCCTCCTGCATCATTCTGGATTGGGGAGGCACGTCTTTCAGGACTGTCGGGGCTTTAAGTGAAGCATCAATGTTCATAAAACAGAAATATAGACCACACAATACTGTATTGTAGTATAGTCTGAACAGAGTGTAACCTCCTACCGATGTAGCACTGTGAAGCATCACTCTGGCCTCCCACCACTGGAGTGTAACCCTCCATCAGGCCAATCACTCTGTTAAAGTGACGCTGGTTGACAATCCGGCCGTAGTCAGGTGAGCATTTGGGATCAGCTCCATAAAACTCCTGGGATAGATTAAAAAGGTCTTGATAAAACACCAGACAGCAGAGCTTTGCATTTGCATGTCAGGACAGAGCAATTTAGAGTTTAAATGTTACCAGCAGAGTTTGTCGGATGCATTCCACCACTTGACCCTGGATGCAGGGTTCACACAGGATGAAGTCTGGAGCGATACAGGTCTGACCACAGTTGACAAACTTACCCCACGTGATACGACTGCACACAAACAAGGTATGGAAGCATTAATTAACAGTGTTGATCACTGTCAGTATCTATACAAATGTACAATGTCAATGTTTTAAATGATTAAATCACATTCAGTTACATTTCTGACACAGGCAAGTTGTATTCTGACTGTAGATGGTGCATGTTACAGTTAAATACTGTTGATATCGATTTGCTATTGTTTGCAGTTACTAAACTGACAACTAACCAAAGTGAATGACTTGAAGTGAATCAATGACATTTGAAATTGAAAAGCTTGTATGCAACCCTACCAGAATGCTTTGTTATGAGAGGAGTAGTTAAGCTCATTAACATCGCGCTAAAGCTAGCATGCTAACGCTAGCTGATGAAATGGGATTGGGCCTAAATTGAACAGTCAGTGACTGCAATTTCCCGTAATTGTAGCTTAGTCGTGTTTTGAACATAGGGACATTTGGCATTCATCTTGTCTACATTATTGTGAGGAGGCAGTTAGCTGTGGAACTGGCTGATTTGGGTATTCACAGTCTAAAGGCTCCATTATGCTACTCCGTAATCCGTTACGGACGGACGAACAGACGGATCGGACGGACACTTTTTCATTTATAGTTGTCCGTGAAAACAATTCACCCCCAGAACAGTAGGTGGCGCAACGGAAGACAAGCTTGGAGAAGCCTACCTCACAAGTAATCAGAAGAAGTCCACGCTGTTTATTTACTTACTCCCCACTTCTCTCACACACAGTGTAGGCTATGATGGCAACTAAATAAAATAAAGTGACACCCAGCAGGTCAAAATGCAGATGTAATCGTTTCTTAGCGCAGCGGTTCCCCGGTCTTGTTTCCGAACTGTGTTGCTAATTCCACAGCTTGAAGCTACACTGAGCTAGCTTGCTTCCGCCCCAGCTAGCTTCAACTCCAGCTTCCACACACAGTCAGCAGGGACTCCCGATACTAACCACTACCCAGTGTTTGCTTCTAACCTGACGGTATTGTAGAAACAGTGTCATGATAGAAGTGGAATTAAAAGTGGAGTCAAAAACGGAGAAGCATATATCGGCCTTTACAGAGGTAGTCCAGGGCTAAAACTACTTGTGTGTTAAGCAAGAAGATCTCCTTGATTATTGTCCATTAATGGTGTACAAGCTGAATGGCACATCAGTGATTATATTTCACCACTCCCTCCCAGATATATACTGACATGTCAATACTGGGGGAGGACATCAGACAAGCTGTGTTGGTGGTATTACCCAGCCTAACAGAGGACCAACTACAGTCCCCTCCTGGACAAGGAGTGGAATCCAAATCTGACCTGCAGTTCATCAAAGAGGAGGATCTCCCTGCCAACATCCCACCTATCCAGTGTCGGAGGCTTCACAACGCTTGCTAAACCGAAAGTATGGCTTAGATTTATGTTTATAAAGCACTTAAAACAGAAGAGCTCATTTCATAAATTTAAAAGCTGTATATTTTGATCCACTATGCATGTTAATTTGCGAATTTATGTAGACTAATGAATGCACAACTAATCATTTTACTGAAAGTTTTGGATTTCGTTGTTTGTGGTCGGGATGACCTGCTTTTTTTCCTCGCCGATCACTGATCATCTGTGAGCCGAATCGGCTGATTTGCAATAATTTTTGTTTTGTTCTAGCAGGTATAACTTTTGCAAACAGATGTAAGTTTGAAATGATTATACTTTGAAGCTTTTGAAAATTATATTGGTAGATCTTTTTACCCTCAACAGTTAAGCTATTTTTTTATGTATTTTTTCTTGTAGGTGTTAGCAACAGCAGCTGACGTCGAAAGAACACTGACACTTCCTGACTTTCCGAAACTAATTGTCTCAGGTAGTGTATACAGTTTTTTTACAACTGTTGTTAAGCATTGCACAGACCTAGGCTATATAACAGTTAAACTTGTGGATATGTCTATGTGGAAGAAAACAGAAATGACGTTAGATCATAAACTGCCTTTGTGTGCTGCCCTCTGCAGTTGTCCAAGTAAGACAACAGTAACAAGCCCATTTAGTTATTCATTAATTGTAATACCGTTATAAAACCAGAGTGATTGGAATAGTTGGGATTTTTCTGTCTTAAGGGTTAGGCTTACCAACCAGCACTGATACTGCTTTTATAGTTTTTTTTATACCTTGTGATTCCACAAAGCAGTACGCCAATAAAATGAACGTCATGCTTTTATGTGATGACTAGCCCAACAACAGTAGCAGCAAACTGGGACAACTACTAGACAACATTTTAAACCACAACAAACATGCCAAAAATATGTTTTGTAATCCACAATAGATTACATATTAACTCAATATTCAATGATTTTTCCTACCCATTTTATGGTGCCCTCAGACCACTCCTTATTTAGGAAAAATGTTGTTTGTTCCTGAATGGCAGTATTACTACACACTGGAGCCACTAGGTGGCCTGTGCAGTGGTGTGATATGTAAAAAGGCTCCAGTGTGTATCCAGGCTGTGTTTCACAAACAACAGTTTCAATACAATGAGTGGTATAGGAGTACAGTGAAGCACCAAAATACACTAAATATGGTTCTGTTGTGAATACCATTTTTTTTAAGTCGGTATGTTTTGCGATGTGATTGTTGTCCTTGCAAGCTGGTCAGGAAGTCTCTAACCAAAGGACCTGTTGCCTGAGGTTATGTTGATGCAACTATATCACTGCTGGTCAGCTCATGCAAACTTGTGAAGTTTTGCTTTTCATATTAAATGGTGATTATCTTGTCTTGAACAACCTGATTCAAGACAAGCTGGTCAGCCAAAGAAGTGGGAAGGTGCGTGAAAACAAGAACAACTCTGTCAGTCCTCTTGTCTCTTTCTCCTCAAGAGAGTAGTGGACTTTGACTTTGAGTGCAAGTCAAACGTAAAGCATGAGGACTGTTCTCCTTCTCACTATGTGACTGGACGTTGTTCTTCTCTTAACATTTTATTAGTATTTACATCTTTTGCTGATGTATTTAGATTTCCAATTACACTGAAAAAAGGTCATCTGTTTTTAGTTAGGTGGCTAAAAGTTAAATTATACCAAAAATGATGTGACCTTGTTCTTAATACATTTCTACCTCAGGTCTTTGTTTCAGATAGGGCCTTTAAGCCGAGAATGTTGTCAATTTTAATAATGTTTGACTATGTTGAAACTCTGGCTAGTATCCAAAGATATAACATTTACATTTAAGAGCTTTTCTGAAAAAAAGAAAACTATGTACTTGAAATGTTGTGAAACTGTATTGTGTCAATAAAAGTTTTATTTTGTTACAGTTCTGGCTCCATTTTTAATTAACAGGTGAAGAGACTTAAGTGCAATGTAGATGAATTTTGGATAAACAGTATGCCTGGTCTCATTCAAAATACCACACAATATACATAATGCATTAACTGCTAATGTAAAAAAAAAATAAAAAATAAACTAAAAGAGTTGTACAACATCAAATTGTATTGTAAAGTATTAACAGCTATTTATTGGCTGCCAGGTGACTTTAGTTGCCAGGTGACTTCTATGATTTGAATAGAATACAAGGTAATGTTGTTAACTAGATTACAATTAATTGCGGTTTTCTGTAAAAAACAAACAAACAAGAAATTGTTGTAATTTATATACAACAAAACTAAAAGTAGTCAGGTATTTACAGTTGATTCTATATTCAATTATTTACAGTGTAGATCACTACATTTCGATAACTTGCAGATTTAAGATTGCAAAATACTACCATATTGCTTTTATAACTGTGGTAAGTCATGAGGAGGAAGCTTGCGCTTTGGCAGTTTTCGAACAGAACTGAGACTAATGTCAGCCAGATAAATAGCTATAATTTCATGCAAACACTGCTTCACATATAACAGAAAAAACAATCCTGAGAGAAACAATAGAAAATCATTATTTGACAAGGGCTTACTCTGATATCACTGTACTGCATAAGGGTGAGAAGTCATTGGAACAAGGAACTTATCTTTCCTCCTCTCCATCACATTAATGTCTCATCAGTAAATGTTACTGACTTAACATCTTCCCCAAAGTCCTCCGCTATATCTATGTGATGGTAGATAATAGATCATGGAACATGGTGGCCGATTGTCAGGACATCTATTGCACTTCTTTCCATTCTTGGAGAGGGATCCCCCACATGTGACCCTCTTATGTAGCTACAGGTTTTTTCCCCTCTTAATAGGGGTTTTTGGTAGTTTTTCCTTACTGTGGAGGGTTAAGGACAGAGGATTTCACACCTTGTTAAGCCCTATGAGACCAATTGGGATTTATCAAATATGGACAATACAAATAATTTAGATCTATTTCTGAATTTAATGATGTAGAGGAGACAGTGTTGAGCATCTTTCTTCTGAATCTTAGATGTAGAAGTCAACACATTATTCATTGTGCCAAATACTTTATTTTTTTTATCTTCTAAACAATGGAAACTGAATCCTGTAGATTAGAGTATGATCAATCACTCTTTAATCAACTCTTTCAGTTTTGAAAATTAGATAATGTAAAGTGACGTTTTGACTAGAAGCTTAGGTGCTGCAAAATATAGACACCGAAATCATCTGAGTGGCCAATCCATTCTATAAAAACACTTTAACAGATGAATTAAGAGCAGACATTACACATCTATTGGTTAAAGCTGTTGGCTCTGTGCCTTGTTTGTTGAATGAGCTAAATCTCAAGATGTCAGCAAAGTTATCAAGATGTATTTCAGTGCAGGATACCACACACAGTTCTGTATTAGATCACAAACCACAAATTTTACAATCTGTTCAACTCTGTGGACAATTGCTTGTGATTTGGGGTGTTCTGATGAGTGTCTTACCGGCAGGCAGTTCTGATGTCACAGTTCTTGTCAATGTAACAGGGACTCTTCCCTCCCAGTTCTAGGGTAACTGGAGTGAGGTGGCGAGCCGCAGCCTCCATAACCAGTTTACCAACTGTGCTGCTTCCTGTGTAGAAGACATGGTCAAACCTCAGCCTCAGCAGCTCCTGGGTCTCAGACACGCCACCTGTTACTACTGGGTACAGGTCCTGAAAACAACCAGCATGAACACCACAGGTTTATATAGGTAAATCACTCACTGTTTATGTATTATAGGTTCATTGCCATTTCTGACTGGCTTAATTCAAAGTAATATATAGTATCATATTCCGTAATGCTTAACATAGCTGAATTATAATGAGAATGAATATTTCTGAAAATTGATATTTTCACCCATTATCTGTACCGATTTATCTTTGAGGGTTGTGGGGGGAGCTGGAGCAAATCCGTATATTTAAATATTATTCATATCGTAATTAATCATATGATCACTTGTAATAGTTACTCTTAAAATTGCTCACCCTCAGCGGCTGTAGTATTGGTCTTAAATACGCTTGTTTGGTGTAATTCTTAAATGCTTGATGTTTTGTAAAGTCAACTATGACTCATCACACAGTTTTTGTTGAAGGACAGGGAAAGTTACACCTTGTTAAGCCCTATGAGATAAATTGTGATTTGTGAATATGGGCTATACAAATGAAAAATTGGTTAGATTTAATTTGATTTTAATAAGCAAAACTTTAACAAGACCAAAATTTTAAATATTGCACCAGGAGGTCAAAGGGAAGATTTTTTTACCTCTTGAAAGATTTTGAAAGTCATGGGGTTACCAAAGTTGCTTTTATTGTCTGAAGACAATTTAAAATAAATAACATATTCTTCCTCAATATGAAATTGACAGGAGATCATTATATGGACTCAAGTGCTGGGCAGTCCCAAGACCCAAGACCTGTTCTGACAATCCAGCTGGGACTAAATGGGAGTCCTCATACAGTGACTACGTGACTATGGAAAGTACTATACTGTGTTGGCACAAGGCTTCAAGGTTACAGCAGATATGAGCATTATGCAGACCTTGTCTAGATAGCGAGGCAGCAGTGCCCGGAGGAGGAGGGAAGAATACTCGCTTAGCTCTGACGGCTTCACCACAGCTGCATTGCCTGTATAGACAGAACACAGCTTTCTGTGAATGGGATGAGGTCACTGAGTGAAGGAGAGCAGACAAGCAGAGCTGGGGTGGGTTAGCAAATGTTCACAGCAGAATGGTTCTCTTACACTTAAAATTTGACCAACATGCGTTATGCCATTATTAGGGGGACATAACAATATGAAAAAATGTTTAACATTATTTGCATTTAAAATACTGAAAATGGTTAGAAATACTACAATCTCTTAAACTGTGCACATTCTACTAATACTATTGAAGGTACTCTTGATTGATTGATGGATTGATTGATAGACATGGAGGACAGGATTATCTTAACATCAGTCTGGAGTCAAGACACTTCACCAAAATGTGAGAATTAATGGATGTGACTCATATATTGAGATCGATCTTTGTCACCCATTTATTTTCAGAAAAGAAGGCCTTTCTAGTTAATGCTCTTGTAAGCCTTCTGTTCAATAGCAGGAGAATATCTGAAGTAAGTCATGGGTATAACATACAGACTTCTCTTAAACTAATACCTTAACATAATTTAGGTGCCTTGCAGTAGCAAAAAACACAAAAACATCATTACTATAGTGAAAGATCATAACATGGTACATAGGTTAGCACTAGTTAACCAGGGCCTTTGTAAGAGTTCTGTGTGGAGTATGCATGTTCTCCCTGTGTTTGACTCATTTGACCTACCCAGGTTCTGTGCTTTACATTACATTACATTTCATTTAGCTGAAGCTTGAATCCAAAGCAACTAACAATACGTGCATTCAACCATGAGGGTACAGACCCAGAACAACAAGAATCAAGTAAGTACAATTTGCTTTAAAAAAGCCAAACATGTGGGTGCCATATAAATGCAACTAAGTGCTGATTTCAGTCTGCCACTGTCTATGCACTTGGAGGTCTACTTAACTAAATGAGCTACAGGCAGTTATTGGGGTTATGGAGTCGTAAGGGTTCTTTACCTGCAGCTATGGCTCCGATCAGGGGCACCAGAGTGAGGGCCCAGGGGTAGTTCCAGGCTCCAATAATAAGTACCACTCCAAGGGGCTCAGGCTGAATATAAACCTCATCTGATATGGTGAGGAGGTTCCTCTCTACAGGCCGAGGAGCTGCCCACACGGCCAGTTTGTCTATTGCCAGCTTGATTTCATTCTCAATGCCGATCAGCTCCAGGAGAGGTGTGTCGTACTGGCTCTGTGGGAAACCCAGCATTCTATCAACTGGACAATTCAACGGCCAGCAACATGGGCTTACATATTATATATACAGCTGTGGCTGTCTTTCCACTCACCCTGTTGATGTCCTGTTTAAGTGCAGCTGAAATTTCTGTGTCTTTCTCACTGATCATCCGCTTCAGGGCATGCAGCTGCTGCAGCCTGAACTCCAAAGGCCGGGTCCTGCCACTCAGGAAGGCCTCCCTGGTCCTCTGCACCGTCTGTCTGTCCATACGTACACTGCTGGAAACGCCATAATCCATTCTGGATTAACATATTTACATTTAAAAACTGAAAAATGTAAATGTCCCAGGACAACCTCTGTTTCTTAGCACTGCCCTCAACCCCAGGGGTTCCCAAACTTTTCAGGCCGACCCCCAAAATAACGGTGCCAGAGACTGGCGACCCCCACCGACCCTGGATATGTTATATACTGTTGCGCACAGCCACGCACACGCACTATTAGGGGCTATGCAAACGCGGGCATTAATACAACACAAAAGAACAACAGCCTTACAGCCATAATATTATTTTATAGCAAACAGAATATAACCAGAATAAACCGCAGGGCTGAGTGAGCATATACTGTAAGTATAAAAAAAGGGCGCATGCAGGTGATGTCTGTGCGCGTCTGTGTGCATAACGAGCAGGAGACACCTTATTGCTGCCATGTGCAAAAACTTTAGGGTTATTTATTTTAGCCTAAAAATTACTTTAATTTCTTTCATAAGTCACTAGTACGATAGTTGGGCAATATGCATGGAGCACAGCAAGTCCATTATCGGCTTTATTTTGGAGACGGCGACTCGGAGACCATTTTCCACGTTTAGCTGGGCTCTGTATTCATTATTTAAGTATGTCAGGGCTGAGAAAATCATTTCGCAAAAGACCGCCAGCCTTGTTAACCAGTCAGGGTCAGTGAGGTGGTCAGCGAGCTGGGATCCATGCTCGATCATATGCGCACCTCGTCCCGCAGCTCATACAGGTGGCTCAGCACATTTCCCCGAAAAAGCAAGTCTGATATTGAGTGGACGTGTTTTTATGTAGTTGACCATTCTTATCGCAATGTCAAGAATATGTTTAAGCTCTGGTTCAAGTGTTTTGCTTGTAAGAGATTCTCTGTGAATAATACAGTGTGTGGAATTTACGTGCGGCGCCACTTGTAAGACTCTCGCTTTCAGTTCTGCCTTTTCCCCAGCATCACTCCAGCCCTGTTCCTACACACACCAATACAGGACCCCGTCTTTTAGTTTTGTAAAAATGTCCTCACCTGTGCACGTCCACCCCAGAGTCAAAACTGTATCTGATGAAATATAATTGTAGATTCATCTAACTGTAAAGCATATTTACCTTTCTTAACTCTATCCACCAGCTGGCACGTTATGTCCTGGGCCCTGTCTGTGATGCACAGGGCAATAGTCCCGTTCGACAGCGGCACTGATTCCAGATCACGGGTTTAAATTTATCCCCATGCATGGCTAGATTTATAGCTACAGCAGCGGGTTTTATTAACGTTTCGCCGATTGCGTCTGGCTTTTTTGCCTGTGCAATTAAATAAGCCTAACTCTTATGATGCCCTTTGAGCTTTGGCAGGGATTGTCTGTTTAGCATGGACTTTCTTTTGGCCTTGCAACTCTCGCTCGTTCCGCTAATCCGTGCCGTAATGACCTCATGGGTCAACAAAGAAAAATGAAAAAAATGATGGAAATGTTTTTTTTTTTTTTAAACTAAATTATTTTAAAATTGTATTTGTTTTTTGGACGTCATCTCGCGACCCCCACTCTGTGTCTCGCGACCCCCACTTTGGGAACCCCTGCTCTACCCCAGCTACAGTAAGGAATTTAAATCTGAGACCACTTTCCAATGGTTCATTTAAGCTTTAGCTAGACCTACAGAAAAAATGAAATAAAAACAATAAATTCTCCTCACCCCATTCTAACAATATGAAACAATATTGTAAAATATGGGACTGGCAAGACACTAACACATCTCATAAAGTTCCAATGAGGAAACGCTAAAGGATTAAGATATATTAATAAAATAGTAAAAAGGGGAGAAGATAGAGATATCAAAGCAAAAATAATAAAATGTTAAAAGAGAAGAGAATTTCTCTTGTAAATGTATGTTATTAGCAATCCAGAGAAAATAGATAAATTAATAAACATTGAAAGACAGGACATACCATTAAAACAATCTTAGAATAAAGAAATACCAAGATACAAAAATAACATATAAGTTAAAGACATTCAGAAATATGTAAGATGTGGCTTTTAAAAATATCAACAATCCTCTGCTAAAGAACTGATTTTAACGTCAGATTTAAAATAGACAGTGAGTTCTGTCACATCTTATACCCTTTATAAACTTAAGATCTCCTAAACAAAACAATAATCGTAGTAGATGATTTTAGTTTTTACAGTACATACTGTCAACCATATGAAATCATCTGCAACCATGAATTTATAAATTACATTAACAGTGGGTCAGTGGACTGAATGGAATCAATGGCTTGATAATGTGTTATTCTTTGTCAGTTTTAAATACAAAGAAGAAAAGTGCAAATTATTACCAGATTGTTGTTTAAAGGGTTTTGCATTCTTTCAGATGATATATCATTTTAATCCAGTTGATGAGTTGCCAAGCCAAACGCTAAAGTGACAAGCACTACAGTGAACAGGAGTATGAAGAGTTGTACTCACCTGAGTCCAGAGACTCTATAGAAACACTGTGTCTGTGTCCGTCACGGTTCTGATGCGACAGAGGCTCAGATGTCTGACACGCTTCTGCCTCACTGACTGTGTGGTTGCACTGTTCACCAACCAGTCAATGTGACAAGGAGACCACCCCCCCAACCATACAGACACACACACTCACACGACCACACATACACTCATTCACAGGGTACCAAGTTTAATTCAGTCACAAACACACATTCACATGCTGGGTAGCTGCTTTATAGCTCACTTAATATTTTCCATTTTTCACTTAGTTGAGTTAATTATTAACTTGGGTCATCATGGAGGTCAATGTATCTTAATCACAGCTTATCAGGCCATAACTTACAATAACCTTGTGTTCTTTGGAATAATATGACACCCTGTTACTATATTTACCATTTTCCAACCCGATTAACAATTATAAGTCATCAGTAACACACTGAATTACAATACACGTTTTGGTTGATGTTTAATTGCAGAAACCACAATCAAATATTCTCAGGAGTCAAAGTGAAATCACACATGGATTAAAAGCACACATGATAATCACTGTGATGAATAAACATGTTAAAGGTAGTCTGTGTGTAATGAAATTAATATCATCAGCGGTCAAAATTATGCCAAATTCTAATATAAAATTCTTCATTTACCAGGTTAAATTAGAACATTACAGATTTATTACTATCAAAAGGTGTAAGACAATAAAAACTATAATAGCAGCTTGAAGTTTAATAGAAACAAGAAGTGAGAAACACATTTTTCAAGACAAATCAGTTCAATCTGTCTACAGAAATGAGAAATGATATGGACCCATAAATCAAACATGTGTCTTATTTAATTATGGGACATTAGTCCATGTGGCTGTCCAAGGATGAGGGTTTCATCGTCTTCGCAGGAAACTCTGCAGGAAATACGAGACACAAAACTGTTATAAACACAGAGATAACTTTAACTGTTTGCAGGAGCACAACAAGTGTGGATGTCAACAAAAATAGTGGGGGCGACCAAGACAAAAGAGGCCATTTAGCAGAGGAGAGAGAAGCATGCTGGGTAATTAAAGGGAGGGTAGATGAGGGGGCGTTCAGTGCTTCATTTCCTTGACAACACCACACATTGTGTGCCGCAGACAAAGCCATTGTTGTGTGAGGGTACAAGCCTGTAGGACTGAGGTATGTGGAGCGGAGTACTCATATCTGGTTATCTTGGGAAAATGCTTGTCATTATTTAAAAGCCTGTAAACAGTCATTGAACAAAAGGTTCACTGTAAAAATTCATGCACGTCACTTCAAATGATACAATTTGTACACAGTCATTTGCCATAGCATAAATGACTCTTGCTATTAAGGTGAAAATGGTCCTATCAGTCATTTTGTTGTCCTGCCAGCACTGATTAGTGCAGAATCAGTTTAGACCTTGGATCAGACAGTGGCAATCAACAGTGTGTCAATCATTGATAAAGAAGTAGCACTTGTTCTTAATAGGGATATACTAATGAATACAACATACAGGAGATAAGGGGGATATATACAGGTTGCAGGAGAAAGAGACTAATAACTAATAAGTCATGATAGTAATAATTATGATAATAGAATAAAGAGAAAACAAATAATACAAAGACAAACAAACAATACATTAAAATAATTGTAATGTGTTTGGGTTTTATATTCATTCATGGGGCTTTACAGGATGGGTTTGGTATTACACACATTTTCACTTGCATACATTTTCCAATTCTGTTCTTTTTTCAATAATCCTTCTCTGCCTTCCTTTTGTTTTTATTATCTTCCTTCCGCCCCAGTTATATGGTTACATTACTTCACTTTTCACATTTATGTTGTGGCAATAATTCACTGTCATAATAATAGATTTCAGGATTGCTGAGTAGACTTTACTGAACTGTTCAAATTGTTTTTTTGTTGTAGCTCTTATCGTTCCATTGATATCTGTTATCTGTTCAGATCACAGAGTAAAGATACAGAAGGGGATACTGTAATGTTGCTGCCAAGGTATACAGACAGTGTAGTGGTTTTATTTATTTATCGATGACTGTGTGTTCGCTACATAGGAATTTCGTAATTGTTCGAGTGAAATTCTTTATCTTTAAGTAATGATGTGATAAATCGCCATCTTTGGTTGCTTTTAGTTTCTGTTTTGTGGTGCAATATGAAGCTGATTGGGGGCTGATCTGATGATTGGATGGATGATCTGTCATCATACAGTTGCTTGTCAGGAAAACAGTCTACCCGTGAAAATTATGTACTGGAGAAAATTAAATGTATTCCCTAGGTGAATTTCTTTATAGCCTCCAAGTATCGACAAGTATCAATGGGCAACTTATGACTATTGTGGCTTTAAAGTCGAAGACACGGGCTGTACGTCTTGTGTTCTGTCACAGAAGTATTCTGCTTAGAATAACATAGGAAAGAGCATCTGTAAATAAAAATTTTTACCTCCCTGGTTAATGGGATATATGTATAGAGTGGATGGGCTGGGTTGTAAGGTTTGACCATGTTCTGCATGTAGACTGGGCCCGATCCATTTGCAGCATGGTACGCAAGAACTAGTGTTTTGAAATGGATGCGGGCAGCCACTGTTAATCAGTTATAAGAGTGGAGGAGCAGAGTAGTGTTTGGACGTATTCTCCTGATGTTGTGCAGCTTATATTTGTAGGAAATGGTTGTAGCAGTAATGTTTGCAGTATAGGAGAGTTGACTGTGGAGTGTCACACCCAGGTTCCTACCAGTCTGGAAGGGTGCTACCATGGAGTTTTCAAAGGTAATAAGTTCATGGGTGGGAGGGCCTTTCCCTGGAATTATCGAATTGTACTGATTACACCAGTACATAAAACTGTGTGTGCTCTATGTGTTCAACCGTGGTATTAGTAGCAGGAACATTATCACCCAACCAGCAATCACTTTCATGCAAAGTTTTGAAGTTACTGTTGTTGTTGTTGTTTGCCTCTGTCACAGGTGATTGTTAACTTGTGGTGTGAGAGAGATTCCTCCGCCACATGATTCAATCTATCTGATAAAGGTTTTACAGTTTATTGAGTAGACAATCTCATCTGTTTTTATACTAGGGGGTTATACGTATTTGCTGGTCACTCCCATCATATCTATGCAATCATATTTGGGGGATGATTAAGTAATTAAGTCAGACCTTAACACTAACCTGTTCGACTTTTGAAATAAACATTTTAATGTAAGTAGTCTGACTGAAATGTACTTGTTATAAATAGTCATTAAAGGTGATTGTATTAGAGTATGTTTCCAGGAAGAATAAGTGTATAATTTTAAGAGAAATGGAGACAGTGTTCTTCTTCTGATTAATATATTTCTACTGATTGCCAGCACACGAACAGAAAGTGAAATTACTCTATATTGAAGCATAAAATGTTGCTTGATTTATCCATTTGAACCCACTGAAATAACTGGAGATAAATTATATTTTCCTTTACCTGAACCAGAAATGCAGCCAAGCCAGTGAATATTGCGAGCAGGACCATGCGGCGCAGCCTGCACACATTGACCTGCTTGAGCAGAAAGAATCGAGCCCAGCCCAGTTTCTTGGCCGTGTGCGGGGGGTAACGCATGCTGTTCACTCCCTCCTTATTCAGCTGCTTGATGAGACAGCTGCGTAGGTGGCTGAGCTGATCGAAGCCATGTTTGCCATGGTAGCAGCCCATACCACTGTTACCTGGGGAAGCAGAGGGAGGATAAGCTCATGAGCTGTGTTCCTGCACAGAAAAAGCTGCAGGTGGTTTTTACATTCACACACTCACCAACTCCTCCGAAGGGCAGAGCACTGACAGTAAAGTGGACCAGACAGTCGTTAGCCAGCAGAGCTCCACTAGATGTCTCAGCTCTCACCCTTCTGATCAGCTGTTAGTCAGAGAGGACAGATCAGGGCAAGTCGGTACAACACATCAGGGTGAGAAAAAAAAGTGGGACACCAAAACCAGGGATACAAACATTGTCTTGAATGTTAATTTGAATAAAGGGAAACATATATGTCTGTTGAGGATTTTTGTTTTACCTTGTTGTCATGGGTGAACACATAGACCACTAGCGGTTTCTCTCTCTCGTTAATGAACTGGATGGCCTCGTCTACATTGCTCACAGTGATTATTGGCAGAAGGGGCCCAAAGATCTCCTCCTTCATCACTTTAGATGTCTCTGTAACATCTTTCAGCACAGTCGGGGCTGCCACGGTATAGAAAGCAGAGATCATTCAAAGGTTGTGGACTATAATCTACTAATACTTCTTCATATACAGAACAGAGGTGTAACGATTTTGAAACAAAGGACGAAACCACAAACATCCACAATCTCACATGATGATACAGTAAGACTGAATACCCCAACTGCTGCAGGAGCTCGACCTTACTATGTAAAGTACCTTGAGGTGATGTATGTTGTGATTTGGCACTATACAAATAAAATTGTATTAAAAACATAAATATTCTCAAGGCACTTGTCATCATAAGGTCGAGAGAAATCCACTCATTCCACAATGTGAAATCACTTGTTGTTTTCTAACATGTGACAGATGCCAAAATGAAAAAAACAAAAAGAAAAAAAGTATATAAGGACGACAAAGCAGAGCCATACACCGACGAAGACACAGACGAAGATGTCATGAGAGTCTTTTGCTGGTAAGGGCCGACGCCAGTGTGAATTAGCTGTAAACAATAATCCATATGTTACATCCTGCCTCTGCCTGCTGCACCATCCTGACCTGAATTCTCGGGAGGATTTGTTGCTGCTGCGAACCTAGGCGGAAAATCTCCCCGCTGCATTGTTTAAAGTCTGGACACAGTTTTCATGTCGGAAAACAGCTTTGCATATTCTGAGTACCACAAGTGAGCCAGTTGGGATATTAGGCTGCTATGAGCCTTTTAATATATGATGGGGCTCAATCATTAAGGGTTTTGTAGGTAAGGAGCAGAACATCTAGTCTATTCTTCTTGTTGGTTTTATTTATTTTATTGCCATAACACTGGGGGATCATTGGAATTTCTTGAACTGTTATGAGTCTAAGCAGACTACAGACATCATGCATGAAGATGCAGTTGAAGTTACAAACTTGTCAGTGCCAGCTTTCTATTATGTTTTGGTGCAGTATTGCTTTAAAGAAACACAATGTAACTTTAGCTGAGCAACAAGGCAAATGTGGTAATTATTAATGTTGGGATGAGAGTGTGAGACGTTAAACAGTTTTCATGTGCAGAAAACCAAGGTCAGAAGTAGATTTCCTGATCCCAACTGTCTACAACCTGAAGATCTGCCTAATTCATAAGAGTTTCTTTACTGAATATCAGAAATGAACACTAGTTTTTGAATAACTTCTAACTCTTTTTAACTGATCTACACTTCCACATTACTCCACATTAGGCGCTTCTCACAGGAAAGTTACATGCAGCACATCTTGCTTCACACCCCCTGAGGGCACAATAACAGAGCACAGTGATTTTCAAAGAACTTAATCAATGCCATGAGCATGCAAGTAAAGGCTGCCAGCAGATTAGATTAGACATCATGGGCTAGCCTTGTCAGCTTCCAACTAAAACAATCAATTAAGTTTACACAACTGTACACGGAAGCATAATAAATGCTTTTCAAAGATAACCAGGGAGTCACACATGTCACGTACCGATGTAGCATTGGGTTTCATCACTATCTCCACCAACAGCAACTGTGCTTCCCTCCATCAGAGCCATGAGCCTCTTAAAGTGTCGCTGGTTGATGATGCGTCCATAGTCCTCGAAGGTCTTTGGATTATCTGTGTAAAACTCCTGTGATGTGTTACATAAAACATATATAAGAATTTCTTCAGATTAATACGAGTTTCAACAAAAAAAATTAATTTGCGTTTCCTCAAGACCAGGGCATAAAATACAGAGATACACCGATACAAATTTTTTTTAGTGTAAAATTTCCAAAAAACTGTTCTAAACCTTCATGTCTGACCAACCTTAATGCACTTCTTAATCTCCTCCACTACTCTGTCCTGGATGGAGGGTTCACACAGAATGTAGTCTGGAGCAATGCATGTCTGACCGCAGTTGACAAATTTTCCCCATGTGATGCGACTGTGTTGAGAGAGAGAAAAATACTGATTACACCTCAAGTCTGAGATACAGCTTTATGTTTTATTGGTATCATATAATTATTAAGAAAACAAATGAACCCTCAGAACAACTGATCTTTAAAAGTCCAGATAGCTGCTTTGTATATATTCATATGCATGCACCCTAAGATCTACTGGGAGCTATAAGGTCCTGATAATGATAAGGAAATGCAATTTTTTTTGTAATTGAAAAAAATGACACTGACCGACATGCAATGGTGAGATCACAGTTCTTGTCAATGTAACAGGGACTCTTCCCTCCCAGTTCCAGGGTCACTGGGGTGAGGTGGCGAGCTGCAGCCTCCATCACCAGTTTACCAACTGTGCTGTTTCCTGTGTAGAAAATGTGGTCAAATCTCTGTTTTAGCAGCTCCTGGGTCTCTGACACTCCACCGGTCACAACTGGGTACAGGTCCTAGAGAAAGAGAAACCAGTCATTAAAGTTCTCTGTAGATTTACAATTGATAAATTAAGGTAAAAAGGCATAACGCATCATATCAAACAAAGCGGATGGCTCACTTTATCTAGGTATAGAGGGAGAAGCTCCTCCATGACCTTGGCAGAGTGTGAGCTGACCTCAGATGGCTTTATTACCGCTGCATTACCTGAAAGAGGAAGAAGAAGCAATAGATCACCAATGTCACTGACGTTTTTCATTTGTTAATAACATAAATACAACACAATGGCAGATTTATGACAATCCTTAATCTTTTCACCCAATGAGATACCAAACAACTGTGTTTGCTGATTCTTTGTTCATTTAACAAAAATACTAGTTATACAATGCAACATTGTTTCATTTTTCTCCTACTCAGACTGGACTGTTTCTTAACTGTGATACTTTGAGTAAAAGTGCCATCTTGTGGTCAATCTGCATCTAACGAATAAAGTTCTCTGTTAGTTTATATGTGGGTGTACATGGGTGTATTTGGTACCTGCAGCTATAGCACCAACCAGCGGCTGGAGTGTGATAGCCCAGGGGTAGTTCCAGGCTCCAATAATAAGCACAACTCCCAGGGGCTCAGGCTGGATGTAAACCTCATCTAGTAGAGTGAGGAGGTTCTTCTCCACAGGTCGAGGAGCAGCCCACTCTGCCAATTTCTCTATCGCCAGCTTGATGTCCCCCTCCAGTCCCAGAGTCTCAAACAGGTCCACCGCATTTTCACTCTGAAAGCAGAAAATGGGACAGACCCAGACACAGAGTTCAAACCTTCAGTTCAGTCCCAACACCAAAATCATTCACATGTCCCATATACTCACTGATAACTACTCACTAATAATTCAGTCTAAATTTCACACTGAATTTTGTAAAATTGTACATAAATATTTAAGTATGTGTTTGGTGAGAGAATGACTGCACTGATTGATTCTCCTCAATGCCAAGATTCATGACTGCTTTCATTGGAAAAATTATAAATAGACTACCAGAAGTACAACTGAATAGATTTAGACAACACAAAATAGTCTATCTATCTATCTATCTATCTATCTATCTATCTATCTATCTATCTATCTATCTATCTATCTATCTATCTATCTATCTATCTATCTATCTATCTATCTATCTATCTATCTATCTATCTATCTATCTATCTATCTATCTATCTATCTATCTATCTATCTATCTATCTATCTATCTATCTATCTATCTATCTATCTATCTATCTATCTATCTATCTATCTATCCATGTGTGTGTATATATTATTATTATTATTATTATTATTATTATTATTACTATATTAAATTATATTAAAGAGGGCGGCATTCTGTTTCTGTTTCTGTGTATATTCCTGCAAAGTGACCTCCCTGTACAGCCACCACAGTACACCCAGTCTCCTGAGTTTTGACTGACCCACCCTGCCAAGGTCCCTTTTAACAGCATCTGCAATGTCCTTCTGTCTCTCTGTGATGAAGCGGTGCAGACCCTCCAGTTGGTGGATCCTATACTCCAGATGCCTGGTGTTTCCTGTCTGAAAAGACTTCCTGGCCCGTTGAACAACAAGCTGATCCCGGGACATCTTGAACAGAAACAATGATACACAAAAATGTTACAATTGTGACCCTTTATATGAAGTTGTCACCATGGTGATCGTCTGGCTAAATTAGCCAATTACGAAATTCTGAAATCAATTATCAGCTAAAAGCAAATTTAGCAAATTGATAAAATGATGAAACTTTTGCTGCTGATACTCCCATGTTCACATAAATAATTTAAGAAAAGTGTTTGTTATGACCACAGGCCTCTGCTACGAGTCAGGATTTGAGGTTATACCTTTACGTATCACTTTGGATTTTCAGAGCTGGCTCACTTCTTATCAGAGTAATTCACCATGGTAACTCACAATGGTGGGAAGTAACGAAGTAGAAATACTTTGTGACTGTACTTAAGTAGATTTTTCACATATCTGTACTTTACTTGAGTATTTATTTTCCTGATGACTTTTTACTTTTACTCGCTACATTTGAGCACAAATATCTGTAAGTGGTTAACTTGTCTTAAAGAAAATAGTGGAAGTAGTTGGTTTAAACAAAAACTGTTGGCAAATAGTCTATCATTGGTTGGCCGTGTCTACTTAGTCTTACACGTCCACGTAAACAAAATAGATTTAAAACAAGTCAAGAAGGAAAAACAAAAAATGTGTACAACTTCATGCAGGGTTGTGTCTTCACTTTGCCGTCCCTGCAGGCAAGATACCCTACAGATGTATTGTCACCCTGCTGGAAACAAATGCAAACACAAAGGCGGCCCATTCAGTGAAGATAGTCTAATGATAACTAAACAGGCTTACATGTAGATGCGTGGACAAGCTGGCGGGCAGATATACAGGCAGTTACAAAATACAGCTAATAGACACAAAAGGTAAGTGTTGAAGTGCCGTCAAGCAAGACACTGATAATTTATAAACTTCAAAATAAAGTCACCAAAATACTGTAACCAAATTTGCACCTTAAGATATTCTATTGGATGTATTTTGTAGATGTAATTTAGCATTAAAAAAACAACAACATTGGTCTTCAGTTATTTATTTCCTTGTTCAGTCTGAAATTTGGCAGCAAAACAAGACTGTGTACAGTGTTTTTACTTCTCTGTACTGTCCAGGCTAACAAAACAGAAACTATCTTATTTTGTGTGCCTAGTTTCCCTTTGCTGAGTTATCATAAGGGGCATTGTGTATCACTCCTGCTACTGATGAAAGGTCCATGTTTAGGGATATTTACAGACTTTTTGAGTGGTTATACTTTGGTTTATTAGTGTTCTTAGGTAGACTCAAGAGGCACTTGTTTATTCTGTTGTGTTGATTCTTTGTTGTCTCTAGAAGTTCAGATGCACTTGTCAAATACTATTTTAACCTCAGCGTCTCCGGTTCAAAATTTGTAAAATTATACATTATATATATAGTGTTGTTATTATTTTTCAGTCAGTTGAAATAAATCCTGAATTGAACAATTTTGGGTTGTTTTGTGTCTGTATAGGCCTACTATAAAAAGCACTTAGCATTTTTAATTTTGGTAATTGTACTTTTACTTTTGATACTTAAGAACATTTCAACACCAGATACTTTTGGTACTTAAGTACACTCAATATGAGCGACTCCAAGACTTTTACCCAAGTCATTTTCTGTCGGTTGACTTTTACCGGAGTCACTTTCAAGAAAGATATCTGTACTTTTACCCAAGTATGGCTTTCAAGTACTTTATACACCACTGGTAACTCATGCTGAACTGCTGACCAGGTTACGTTTGTGATGACAGATCAAAACTGTCAACAGACTAACTACTGACTAATCAGATCACTAGAAAACCAGAGTTATCGATTAACGAGATCCTGACAGGCTCAAAAGAGTTTAGAATACAGTGAGAAAACATCAAAGTAAAATTGGTATTATTTAAAGATAATTGGGATGGTTTTGTCTAGTCTGGTTCTAAAACAGAGCTTCTAATAAACAAATGAAGAGTTTTATCACACCTCCTGAGCCACAGAGAGGGATGTCCACTCACCAGAAGGTCAGTGGTTCAATTCCCAGCACCTCCTGTCTCCATTCCAGAGTGTCCTTAAGACAGATACTGAACCCCAAACTGCCTCTGATGGCTTTACAGGCATTGAATCAAATCGTGTATGAATATGAGCGTTTATGGGTGAATGTGACTTGTACCGTAAAGCACCTTGTGTGATCGATAAGACTTGTAAAGAAACTACGTGTATACAATCCACTCTTTACTCTAAAGAAACATATCAGAACCATAAAGCTTCACTTTAATTCCACAAAGATTTGATTGTGACACCGTTCCTGACAGTGTTGATGCTTAACTCCTCTTCCATCAGTGCACCTTAGAACAACACGAAGAGAAATAAAAACTAAACTCTCGGATTCATTTTGCTGAAAATGATCGTCACGCTCTTCAATATTCAAGAACATGCGAGTCAGGCTGAGCTCATCTCATGAACACACGAACTCTCTGCTTTAGCTGCACAGTTGAATATTACTTTGCTCTTTTTAATCTGCATCACATGTTCACTGTTTGTTCATCGACAACAAAAGAGCAAGTGGTAAACTCAATACGGTTCCTCTGTGTGTTTATCAATAACACTTCTGCTGCTTTTCTGGTGTCGTCATGTGATGATGTTGTTTACATTTCACCTTATAAAATATGGCGATGACGCGCTGCAAGCTGAGGAAAACCCCAGAGTCCCTAACCAGCTTCACAGGGTAAGTTAACTGGGAGGATGATGTTCAGTTCAGTGTAATAAGCCCGGCTGCTTTAGCTTGGCTGCTAACAGCTGTTACTGACAGCTTTAGAAACAGTTATTAAAGCTACAGCAGATTGGTAAGTGCTAGCTGCCTAACGTTAATAAACGCATACACAAAGACACACTTTAAAAATAGGTTTTACCTTGCAGAGTTGATCCTCTTCGACCAGTTTGAATATTATCTACGTCTTATCTACACAGTTATAAGCTACTGTTGTTACACTGTCAGAATCCCACTGTACACAGCAGCAATTGGTCAGTGAGTGCGTCAATGATGAAAAGCGCCAATCAGCGCGACGCATGGTGAGTTTGGCCCCTCCCACCATAACAACCGTCATACCGTGGCCGCAGGCTGCACTTTTCACTTCTGGTGTCTCATTCCAGCTTCACACAACCCCCGTGCACCTCCAGCTGCTCCTGTGTTATTAGCAGTGCCTGGCCCATTTGGAAAGTTCGGCTCTCTTGTCCTGTGTGAAAGCTCTGGAGCTTCTTCAGATTTGTATTTTAGTAAATCCTCCATCCTTGACAGTTCTTCACTATACTGCCACTTAGTGTTGTTTCTGTGCTGGACGTTTTGTGCAGAGCTTTCTGTAAACAGTCTATGATGCAGAGTGAAGTTGGAACAATGTGTGTTCATCCTACCTGGTTTACGGTGATGAAGATTGTTTGCTCAAAGTGAATGCTTCATTACTGTTCATGCGTGTGGTGTGGTTTATACTTAAGTTAAATTATGTTCTTAACTGTTATTTGTTCTTGCATTGCATGCAAAGATTGTATATAAAGATTACATGTTGTCTGTTAAGCAATTGACAAAAACCTTCAGACCTAAATTCACTACTTTTTAAAATAAAAGCTCCTAAATTCAATTAAATCTAAGGCATTCCGGTGACAAAATGAACGTTGCACATTTACTTTGTAAACAAATTTCAAAAGAGGAAGTGATTATATGAATGTTGTTGCCGTGACACAGATCTGCACCTGTGACACCCGTAGATATCTGTGTCAGTCTGTTAAGGTAGCATAAAAGTAGAACGATTGTCATAATGAGCTGGCAGCAATTCAGACCGGTTACTAACCGCTGTTGAAGTTAATCTGATCAAAGTGGACGAAAGGGCATGTTCACACTGCTGCACTGTTTGTATCAAACAGTTTCTACACTTTATTTACTCCAAATGAATCTTTATTGTACCACAATAGAACCACAGCTTAACTTTCAACATGTTCAACAATTTGTAATTATAATCATTATTCTAATTATTACGCCTCATCTCACACCACTTTCAAAGTTAATTTGTTCACTTTTTCAGTTGTAAACTTCTCATTCAAACTAAGAAAAGCTACATGGTTTTAAGAATAAAATAAAAAGACAGGTAGATAACCTTGTTTCTCCTCTCTTTAATAACAAAGACTGTATTTGAGTTCCATAAAGAACAAAGAGAGACACCCATCGGTGGGAGACACAAGTATAACGTTAACATTTCTCTTTGAAAAAATCTGCGCTTGGAAAGTTGTTGCATTTTCAGGGTTGTGACTGACAGTGGGGTTCTTCAAAATGCATTCAAATCGAGCTGGAGAGGCGCAAACAACAGGGCACATACATTCAAGATTCTAGAGGTTCTACGGGGTAACATACAGAGTCGGTACCCATGCTTTATCTAAAACAGCCCATCTTCAGTGACAGTCCATGGACACAATGGTACAGAGAAAAGATTCAGGTGGGTTTACATCAGCTATATTTTTCCCTCCTCACTCGGTGTGCAGTGAAAGGCTTCATGTGGATGAGGGAAACTGAACCCCAAATATGTCTAGAAAAAAACAAACAGTACATCAGAGGAACAGGCCCAGAGTCCACTGGTGCCTGTGAATTGGATTTACACACCTTTTACTTTTACATAGAAAAACAATGTATTAACAGCTGTACAAGAGTAGGCCTATGTCTGCTTTCACAAGAAGAAGGTACCTCCTTTTCTATCCTTTACTGTTTACTACTGGCCTTAATGCACACCTGGCAAGTGCATGTGTGTGAGTGTGTATACACACACTCATAGATACATACAGTACATACATTGTTGGGAGGACAGCAGACAACTTGAGGGGAGGCAGAGGGACTACGTGGATACTAGGCAGTGAAGATTGTGACAAATCAAGTCTCACAAAATTTTATGATATAAGCACAAAATCTGAAGACATCACACTTATTTCAGAAAATTTCACAAGATCACTGAACAAATATGCATGTGTTGATCTCAACAATGAACAGTCCTGGTAGAAAGAGTTCTCTGGGAAGTTTCAGAGCTGCCATAAGTTTTATTTTATTTGTTGGCACACCCCTGTTGTGCCACAATAGGTTTCCTTATCAAACCCTTGGCAGACATGAATAAAATGTATCAAATTCATATATGTACATATAAATGTTTGTGCTCATTGACTGACAGGCAGGCTGTCTGATGGCATAATCATTGACAGGCCAAAAACTCAAACTATGATCTTGCAATCACACACACACACCACTCCCAAAAAAAAGGAGAAAGGATTCAATCGCATGAACAACATACAAATATAAACAAGTTTGCAAACATCAAGTTTTGTTAAAAAGTAGCTACAGATACTGAAAAAACATAAAAAAGCTGTAGTATTTTTTAGTAGATTGAAACTTATTGTTCAGGTAACTTGTCAAGTAATATGACCGTTCAGTTTCCCCGTTCACTCGATCGGGCTTTACAGTGAACATGTCTTGCTGTTTAGCACTATAACAGGAAACGAGTCTGATACAACTGCAATGGTTCTCAGCTTGTGGCTTTCCGCTGAATACCTGAACGTACAGACCCTGTGACAATGTGAGCAGAATGAACCATCATCAAATTCACCTTAACCCCTCCTCATTGTGAGCAATATGATCAACAAGTCACCATGGAAAAGGGAAACAGGGGATGTGACCAACGCCTGTCGCATTTTTTCTGCATTCAAAGTGCAACATGAATATTAAGCTGATACGAGCCAATCAAAGCTTCCCAGCCGCTTAGTTTTATTCCATTAATCAAACTATTTAAAAAAGATGTCTATTTCATGAAGAAGTGTTATAATGGGGAAACTGTAGACCATTCTTCACATGCTTGACACAACTAATGGATCTAGAATTAAAGGGATATTCCACCAATTTAGTATTACACTTCCATAAAGTTGGAGATCGGCTGGAAACAGTTTAAATACAAATTCAAAGCAGCAGGGGCTGAAATTATACTTACAGGCTCTCATGGGATGGGTCAAGCTCATACATTTATCATATCACTCTGCCTTTAGACCATACCTGTCTGATAAATGCCCATAACTGAGAAAGTCCACACTCCAGTTATTAACAGGGTTTTCGAGGCTAATTCAAGATCACATTGTTGACATCATCGTAGAGGTATCAGCACAGCAGTGATGAAATTGTCATGGGTTATTTTGTTTGACATGACAAAGCTCCTGACAGAATTACAGGGTTAGTTCCCCAACTCTTTTCAGACCATGTAACACTCCTTGTGATGAATTCCAATTCGTAAAACAGTGGAATGCCCCTTTAACTGTGAGGATTCAAAGCTGAGATAAGGGGTTCCGTCAAGCATCTTGTTAATCTCTGATAGTCACTGCCCCAAAAGGCTGAGGTGTGGCCTAAATGTTATGCCAGACAGCACCGTTTCCCTGCCCTGTTTTCCCAGGTTGCTCTACCTTATGGGAAATGTATGCAGTGGATGTGATGCTCATGAACAGAGAGCAATTCAGTTTTGAGGGTGAAAGCAGGAGTGATTAGACAACCGTTCCCCTGCCTTCATATTTCTACCTATAGGACTCCTCCGTCTCCTCCTCTCTGCCCAATATAAAGTGCTTGACCCAAGAACATGAGAAAAATAAAAACAAAGCAATTACAAATCCACCAATTGTTTGCTCTCGTGGCTGTGTGTTTCTGTAACAGGAGCTTGTGTTCTGTGTAAATGTCCATGTTGGATCTGTTACAGTGCACGGCCGTCAGCCTTTTGCTTTTCCTCCATTTCCTTCCACTTGAATACTTCAGGTTTTCAAGACAGGCAGGAGACTCAAACACCCATGTTCTTCTGAACCAATAAATAAGAATAACAACTTAAACAGAGTTGATAACCACTGATTTCACATAGTAAGTAGCATTTAAAAAGATGAACTGCTTCATGTGGAGCTTGAGTCTATTCAAGTTCAAAACATAGTCTCGTTGTTGCGTCCATTTTCTTTTTCTTCTGGTAAAAAAACACAAATAATATCCTTGATAAAAAAAAACATGCACATCAAAGTGCATGAATTATGTCCACATCTGGTTTCAGTCTCTTGTTTCTGGATCCGTGGTCATCTTTGGTTGTAAGTTTCTGCATCAGTCACTTGTTACAGTTCATTCTGTGATGCAGCGGATAAAAAGAACTGATGATAAATACAGATGAAACCTATCAAATGAAAAAGTGCTTGGCCTGCTACAGGAGGGAACAGCGGCTGTGTGAGGATGGTTCTCGATAGTCTTAGGACGTGGTCCCTGTGCGTGCGTGTGTTTATGTGAGCTCAGCTACTCATAGAGCGTGACAGTACAGTAGCAGAGGGCTGAGATCCTGCGGTCAACACTGGCCTTGTCTGCCGGGAAAACACACAAAACAAGATGTTATTGATAGAAGTTGTTGCAGAAAACTGAAGTAAAACAGTTATTAGATTGAGAGCAGGCCTCCAAGACACAATGGGCCTCATGCAGATTAAACCTGATGAATGTTATCTGTTCACAAGGTTTAATCGTTATCTTAAACAACAACCCCAAACTGGCTTCCTGTCATACTCTATGTATGGATGTTTTATTTCACAAAAATATTCATCAAAACATAATGATAGCCGGGGATCTAAAAATGATAAAGTATTACTGCAGCTGTTAACACCATGCCACCGTAGACTCTTAATCCTCTGTTGGCGTTAAAACTCCTATGAGACAAATTGTAATTTGTGAAAATTGAAACTTCGCTTTCATTGAGATGAGAATATTAGAATTGTTAAGTTAATTAAGTGGTGAGAATGGGAAGACTAGATGGACATGTCCCCCCAACGTTGTATCTAAAGTACAAGAACATTGGTGAGAGCAACTAGTGCTTGTACATGCCACTTAACAACCTCTCTGTTCATACTGCTCCTGCATGGGGCTCACTGTGTCAGATGTGGGTGTAGGTCAGTGATTGTAGTTATACTCACATTTGACCACATTCTCAATGTCAGTGGGGTCCTGTAGGATCTTGGACAGCCCGTCTAGCAGCATGGCGGCCTTGCTGTAGCGGTAAGCTATATCCTCCGTCTGCTTGAACATCTCGTCAAGAGCTGCTGACTGAACCTGACACACACACAATCGCACACAACAGCAGAATTTTACTGAACATGCCGTTTGAAAAAGAGACACAAAATGATGAATTTCTTTTCTTTCGTTTTTTGGGGTTTCCGTGTTGTGTCTGACACTCACCATCTCCACAGCGTGATTGTAGATGAGCTTCTCTGCCGTGACGCTGTTGATCTCATCCATAAATCGCTGCTTATCAGAGAAGAAGTGGTTGAGTTTGTCAGTCAGCTGCCGGCAGAGGGAGATGCAGCTTTTGTATCGCTCATTCAGATTCTTCACCACTGAGAGAAGAAAGGAAAAAGGTTCAGTGTACTTGTATTTAACAAGTTTGATACTGTATTTGTGTACCCATTAGGTAGATGGACAGAGGTTTGTTTCATACACAAAACCACAATGACATTCTCCTAATGATGTAGTGGGTGAACAGCAGTTTACAGTATAATACACTGATGGGAGATGACGTTTGAGGTTTCCTTACCTTGTTTAACAGCAGTGGAAGGATTGAGCTGGGCTGATTTAATCTGAGCCTTTGCCAGATGGAGAGAGGAAGCCAGGAGCTGAGCTGCCTTCATGTAGAGAACCAGCTGCTCCACCTGCCTGTAGAGGGCAGCAAAACAAAGTATATTAGAAGCATGGAAAATCTTCAGCACTGCAGCAAGACTACTGAACAACAGGCCTGCTAAGACTGCATGATATTATTAATCATGTGAGATTATCAAAGACTAAAGTCTAAACTTTGGTTATTTCTTACCCCCACTCTTTGCTGAGCTGACTTATCTGGTCCACAACCACACTGTCCTGGGGAGGGTAGAGGGACGCAGCTGACACCCCAAGCTCTGTCCCACCAGCACGAATAGCTGCCATCTCCAGCACGCAGTCAGTGAAAGAAAGCATCATCCGCAGGTGCATCAGTGTGTCTGTATGCTCACGCTGCAGCAGGAGACATCAAGATTAAATGTAAAATCAAACAATTGACTTACTGAGCGTCACCCTCTTAAGTGTCAGGAGATAAAAACAATTATGTTAGTCTCTCTCACCTCCATAAGAGTCTCCTCGGGCAGCTCAGGTGCTTCGAAGGTGATGAATCCTTCCAAGCTCGGAGGGGAGGTCCCATAGGGGACATAGCGCAGACTGCTCGGTGCCCCATCTGCCCCGGGGACTGCCTGCCCACCCCCAAAACCTCCTGGAGGAGAGGTGCCCATTGTCATGCCTGGGGGAGAGCCGACATAGATCCGACCGCTGGTGGAGCAGAGAGAACCACCTGAACTGTTGGATCCCACTGAGGAAATTAACAAAGAAAGAAGAGGAACATTTAGCCTTTGTTATCAAACCTCTGCTGCAGTACCACATACCTCTTCATCAACAGGGTCTGACGTGAGGCAGTGAGAGCATGAAACAAATCATCATATAAATACTACTGACAAGAACACTCACTGAGGCAAACTAACTTTTCCTAATTCTAGCTGTTTAATGCTAATTTGTTTGCACGCTAGCTGTGCTAAGGTGAAGGGTCCTCACCAGAGGTGGTACGTGGTCGGGTGCACAGATGGCTGCAAGCAGGAGGAGTGCTGCTGTTAGGTGGTGAACCCACGGTGAAAAGAACAGTACGGGGAATCACTGTCCCACCCTGAACGAGACCAATGGGACCCGCAGGGGCTTTGGGGATACGAAACATAGATAATCTCTTTTATACACTGTTGTTGACATTTCATTGAAGCTTTATATATATATATAACTGCACTGTATGAATTAACAGTAGTTCATAGCAGATATTTCGTATGGAAGAACACAGACAAGACATTAGTCATTCCAAATGTTACTAACGCAACCTGTTTAAAACACATTTCAGAGTTTGTGCAGCAATATACTCATACCTGTGTCCATTGGTCGCTCTGTGTTCAAGCTGTCCGTGCTGCCCTGATAGGCTTGTCCGCCCAGAGGGATTCTGATTGGCGGATCAGACAGACGACCCGTGCTAACAGACCTGCAGGGAAACCAAAGGCAACGTCAGCACGTCAAACAGCAGAAAAACTGACAGTGCCACAGTGGTACTGAACATTTCACTTTACTAATGACGAAATTCAATCTTGTTAACACGTATAAAGTGTCCAGTGTTCTAAGCTGGTGACCTTTCCTCTATAAACTCTGCTGTGTTATTACATGGCATAAGTAAGATATCAAGGGTCTAAAACTGATCAAAAACTGGGAAGGAATCACATTTGCTTTTTTTAATTTTCTTTACTCATAATGCAAAGAAAGTCCTACAATTTAAAAATGTTTCATATTTGAACTCAAATTGTATTTTTCATGCAGAGGACTAGAACTAAAAAAAAAAATAGCCAGTGGAAAACCTAAACACTTTTAAACAATTTAAACCCAGCAAACTAAATAAATAAGTAAGCAGCAAAGAACTCTTCCAGTGTCTCATTAGATTAAATGATCCGTTAATGTATATTTATGATCAGTCTACCTTTAGTTAGGGATGTATGGAGACATGAGATCTGTTTCTTTCAGTGAGACTTACCTGCCTATGGTTTTACTGGCCTCAGGGGCAGCTGGCCGTCCGGTGACGTACGGGCTGCAGTGGTGGGCACAGATATCCCGGGCATCTGCTAAGGTCTTGGTGGGCACAGGGCTGTCTGCCAGTGCCATCAAGTTACAGGACGCCTGCGTTTTGGGAATTTTGAATGGTGCCAAAATGATCTGGATGAAAAATAATTTTTGAGAACTCAATGACCGGTTTATTTCTATTATAAGTATTGGCCATCTGCTGACTCACCAAGCATTGCACTCACCTTGGTAGGAGAACCAATAATGGTGGGCAGCGGGGACTTCTGCAGCCAGTCGGACGTGCGGGGCGAGGAGCCCAGCAACTTTGTTGGTGAGGAGCCAAGGTTTGCCGGTCTGCCGAACTGAGGTGAGTGACTGCAGGAGGAGGAGGAAGGCTGAATGGGGTCCGACAGCTGCTTGTGGAGCTTCTGCCTGGTTTGGTAGACCTCAGTCAACGTGGGGGAGCTCTGGAGCCGAGCCCCCAGGAGCTGGGAGGACGGGACAGGAGAACCTGAAAAAGGTAGAGAGAGAAACTCAAACTTAGTTAAATTTAACAGCCTCCCATAAACAACCCAACAAGAGAGCAATAAATAGTAAATAATTATAAAATAAGGTTGATCATGGACAGCACGTCGTTGTAAACATCCTCGGTGGTCAGAGGAGATGTCCCTGCATGTCTCTGATGACACTCAGCTGTATTCTTTAGCTCCAACATTTGCTCTGATGACACATTCATGAGCTTTGCTTCATCAAACTGTTTCTGCCAATTCAACAAAAGAAAATGCTTGTGACACTTTCCTCACAGACTGTGTGGGCCATAAAATCTGGTTGTTTGTGAGACTTTCCATCACAGGGGACAAAGTATTGCTGTCTGACTGAGGCTGCATTTCAGAGAGTACATTGTAACTCCCCCTCTTTTTAAATAGTCACCATGACAGCAATCCTCTCGCCACAAACAGTCCCGGTGTTGTGATACGTCTGAAGTATGAATACAACAGCAGCGTCAGAGACTTTTAAAAGGACTTTGACTCATGGTGACTCATGCACTTTGACAATAACAGAGTCATGACGCAGAGAAGAGGATCAAAACAATTTACTAGAGCTAATGCTAATAACGTACTGATTCATTTAACTTAAAAGCTAAACCAAGTGAGCATATTTGGCATTTGTAGGGAGCAGCTGAAGTTTTGCACATGAACTGACCTCCTGAGGAGCTCCGGCTGCGAGGCTCATGGTTCTGCAGATGACAGCAGCATTGACCCAGCTGCTCTGGGATGGTGCCCACTGTAAACACAGTGATTTCAAATTGTGAGCTTTGAGACATGTCCTGTTGCTTTCAGTAAATGTGTTACTGATAAACAAATGAGCTTGGAGATATGTCTAGACATGACCTTACCAAGAGGTGAGGGCGAATAGGGTCGGGAGCTGCCGATAGAGAGGCGTCGGCTCATTGTCTGAGGGACATCTGCAGAACCTGGGGACCCTGAGGCCACTTTGGGAAACCCCATTGGACTAGTGTTGGAGCGCCTCACTGTGCCAGACCTAGAAAACACAAACATATCACAAAAAAACATTAGGTGGAAGTATATTTCAGTACTAAAAGTTTTCAGATCCATGAGAATAAATGCTCTTATTAAACATTAACTAATTAAAAGAGTTAAATACAATATGAATGATATCCATCCCACAGAATATGTGGTTCAACTGCAGTGAGTTGTTGTTCATTTAACAGACTCACTTTTATCTTGACTTACTGGGAGACAAAACTAAACCCTTAGTAAGCACTAAAGGCTAAATTTGTTCAATAAGACAACATGTGGCAGATCAGCTAAAGAAGTGCACCAAAAATACAAGTGCTAGTCGGCACATTAGGGTGTAATATGTGTAAGGAGAGGCGGGGCTTGTAGGGTCTCATGTAATTACTGAGATGCACTACATCATCTGAGGAGAAGTAAAACAAAATGCCCTGGATATAACTGCAGAGGACATACATTTCACAACAAATACCATGTAAAGTGTCATATAGTATGTTTATAGTACAGACATAAATATTGTACAAACATTGAAATTGCCTTAACAAATCTTAGGAATGCATTTAAAATAGCATGGATCTGGTTACAGTTTTTTTAGTTTGACAGAGCAATATTAAGATATATACAGTAAAGGTATATAAAGAAGTTCCCTCATAGTCTCTACCTGCCATAGTGTTGCTCCATACAGTGAGAAAAACAATAGTGACATGGCCTAAATCTTCCCTTAACAGATTGACAAGAAAGACAGGCTCATGAGTGAGACAGGTGAACAAAGATGCAGAGCAAGGGTTCAGGGTGAGAGAGAGACGTTTACTCTAACGCCCAGAGACATAAACCAAGCAAGGTGCTTCTCTTGAGTCATTAAACTAATCCTAATCTTCAATGCTACAACCACAACAAAGGGATTTTATGGCAAATGACAACACAAGTAAACCACCAGAAGAGCACAAGCACATACAGACACCGGCACAAGTAAGCGTTGCAATAACAAACACATTACCAATAAAGTTTCAGAAAACAGACTGGGAATGGAAACAACTGAACTAATCTGTCTGTAAAACAACTTGTCACCCTTTTGTCTTCTTCTGTCCTCCCATCTGCTTTGTCTTCAGACAAAACCCCCGACAAATCCTCCCGGCCACAGGTTGGGATGTCACAGATTCAAGCTGATGTAATATTAGTCCAACTTTGTGGCTGATGAAATAACATCCTGGGTTTTCATTACACAAGTCACTCCTAAAACTTCTCATCACTAATTGTTGAGTCAAACATTAGTCCCAAGGTGATCTGGGCAAACAGGTGCTCATTCCAGGTGTTTAATAACTAATCACTGTGAGGAATAAATGAATCATGCAGAGTCGAGTCAGGACTTAAATCACCCTCAAACCTAACAGAGGCAGCTCTTACCTGGGGGAGCCGTAGAGTGTGGTAGTAGGGCTGCTGGAGAGGTTTTGCTTGATGCGCTGGTAGTTGCGGACCTGGGTGGGAACTGGGATGGGGGTGGTCTCGGCCCGTGGGGACACCATGGGGGTTTGTCCTGGGGTTGGCTGCAGCTGCCTGGAAGGGAAGAACCAGGAGAGCCACTTGTTTAGCTAGTCCAATGAAGGCTGCTGACACTTCCATAACTGCAGGACATCTTCAGGTTGCCAATAAGTATTTAAATCTCCAAAGGACTGCCGCTCGAGTCCTGCTACTCGAATAATTCTTAACGTAGGGACTGTCTCTGTCGCCCTGAGGTCTTTGTTTACTTCAGTATGGAGGCAGGTTCAGGAACTAAGTTTAGCCTGGGACATCATGAGGGGAGTCAGTGGGTGAAAAAAGGAGGTTGGGCTTCCTTGTAAACACAAAGGCAGGACCAATCAGCTTCAAGCTCATCCCACTGGGGGAAGGGTTGGAGGAAGGGCCAACCACTGGCACATGCAAGGCTGGTTCTCTGTGTACAGCAGACACAGGAGGGGAAGTGAAAAGAGACAGCTTAATTTACATTCCTTTGTTATTCTAGAGGAGACATAATGTCCTAGAACACAAAGTCATGACCTCATCACAACACCGGGCCTCTGACTACATATAGAATGCAAAAATAGGAGGAGGAGTGAAGAAAATGGCCATTTGAGTACAACACCAGTTGGAAACCAGTGTTATGTAATGATGAGAAGCCTGGGTGGGTCTACAGGGGAGAGAAGAGGCGGACACGTGAGGCAAAGACAAGTCCGGACAAAGAACCAGGGAGCAGTTTCTTTGTGGGACATCTGCAGTTCTGAGAAATAAATCTCACCATGTGCTGTCCTGCTCCACTAAACGAACACTGAGCAGAATGACATTTGATACTGTAGCCTCTGGTTGAGGCTATTTTTCTCCAAGTTGTGAAAAGATTTATTTAGAGAGGATTTGTTAGTCAGTGAACAGCTGCATTTAAAAAAGACACATGAGTGGAAGAGGAGACTGGATCAGAAGTGAATGAAGTCTGTCTCTCAACTGACCTGGATTTTACCAAGCAGCCCAGCAGAGGGGGGATGGGATTAAACCATTTGAGCATATATTCATTTTCACTTCTCTTTCTCCTCATCTATCTCCCTCACTTGCCTACCTAGACTCTCCTGTCCTGTTTCTTATCTTTTGTTTTTCTTTACAATGACATCACCATTACAATGAGAGCACCCTGCTCTTAACTCCATCTTCCCAAACCCATTTTCTGTTCCTTTTTCTTCCCTCTATCTTCTTCTTTGTCACCAATCAATATAGGTCACAGAGAGGACAGATAAAACAAGGCTGGGATTTCGGATTTCTTTGATAGCAAAGTTCTTGTTACTAAATTGTAAGGGGCAACTGCAGTTATGAAGAAAAAATGGTTCATCTCGTGTCAATGGTTACCTAATTTATGTAGGAACATTTGATTGGTATGGTGAAAGCCGTTGGGAGGACAACAGATGGGATTAAATAGTTATAGGAGGATGAGACTGACAGAACAGCAAGAAAATCAAGTGCAGGTGCAATTAAGAGGGAAGAGAGAGAGTGTAACTGTTTTGCTTGAGGCTGTTAACATGTGCAAAAGGGAAAGCAGCAAGATAAAAGGGGTTTCATATAGCCTATAGTGTCAGTTCTGAAACTCTACAGTACACAGAACCACAGGAAAATGAGTCGTGGACATGATGTGTTGCAGTGGGTGTGATGACTATTGTTTCGTTGATAAAAGTACAACAGGATTTAAGGGACACGGCTGGTGACATTTAACGTTTTTTCAACTGTCAACAAATCCCATAAAAGACAAAAAAGATTAATGTATTCCACTAACAAAGAGCATTGTGGGTATAATCAGTGCCTTCCATATCATATTCCACTGCACAATGGAGCTTTATTGTTTTTACGATACCATGAACACACACATTGTATTTTATTTTTGATTCAATACTACAGATACCTTCCGGCATTCTAAAGCACTAACTCTTATTCCATTGCTGGAGAGTAGATTACTCAGACTTTATTAGAACTGAAACTATATTTGTGAACAATGCAAAACCAGAGATTTGCATCTTCAGTAAGAGCCAATAGGATTTGGGACAAACTGAACAACACTTGGTAGTGTTGTTGGCAATGCAGAAGGAACATTGGGAATAATGCCAGCGTCATATTTCCTAAACAAAGGAAAGAGAATAAACAAAGAAGTAACAGACTGGACGACTTTCCTAGAGAGAAATTGCCTATGTCGTAATATATGCATTTTTCTACTTTTTACATTTGACCTAAAGCTTAATTAAAAACCAATTCGGAAACAAAGGTTGAATATTGAAATGTACTGTTACAGTTTATACATCTTCTCACTGTGGTTTGTGGACCTGTGAGCTAACCAAGACAACACAGCTGAGGCACCGTAATAACAGTCACAATTTGCAGATGAGTTTTGGCAACTGTGTGAAGTTATTCTTGTCCCAAAGCCCTTGGTGAGTCGCGTGCTTTATTTATCACAGCACCACCCTGTTGTTTGGCCTACTCTGATTCATAACTCTCTTATCGTGCTATTTTATTGGTAGTCTGACAGACAGAAATAGTAACAGTAAGATACATTGGAAGTATCATTGACAGGAAAACACATGAAGAATAGATCATATGACCTTACACACATACACATGAAGTCAAAACAGTGTGTCCCTTGTAGCACCACGTCACACCTCGAGAGCATAGACAGTGTATTTTTACTCTGACTCTGGTGAACCCGTCAGAGATGGGGCTGCCACATTTTTAGCCTCCAAAATAACAGTACCAGAGACATGTGACCACCATGGAGGCAGTTGAAGCACAGAGGATATTCATCACCAACACAATCTTTCCTGTGACTCTGTAGACTGACCTGCTTAAACTGACGCTCCATCTAACCTGTCATAACCTCATAAAACCACATCTTTTTCAGAAAAACTAAGAGAAACAATAAATAATATGTTAATTAGTGAGCTTACAGATGATAGTAGATGAATTGTGTTACCTATAGAAAGAACAATGCTCTTCACCATGTCTCACAAAGAAAGCCAAGAAGATTATTTAATTCCATTAACCCTATTTATTCTTGTGTATGTGCAACAGTTTTTGTGCTTACAAATACTGTGTCAAGGTTCCTTAATTTCTTTTCTTTATAGCTTTGAGCACTGGCTCATTGTTATTTCAACTAATTGAAAAAACATTTTCAAAACTAAAAATATAAACTTGATTCCTAAGGCGGCATAGTACTCACCCTGCACACATGAGGAACTCGCTGGACGGCCGACGACAAGCTCCCATTGGATGGTCATCTGCAGAAGTAAAGAAAATAATAGAATGTGATTGGTGTAAAAAGCTTTGCTAATAACTAATAAATGATGATGTACCATCATCAGTTACAGTATTAGCTGATAACATGCCACTTAAGATAGCAGCCGACACTCAAAAAGCTTTGCACTTAGTTCATTGTGTGAGCAGAGGACACGCAAGTGTGTGTGCATGTCTGTGTGTTGCAGCAGGTGCAGATCACGAGGATTCGTTTTTCCAGTCAAGAGGGTAAGTGTGCGTGCCTTCTCTTTGCGGACTGCAGTCTACAATTACAACATGAAATGCTTAGCAGCTGTCTAATTTACTGGCTGTGGATTAAGTGACATGTGCTGTGTGTGTGTCACTGGCAGGTACTGAATGAGACTTCGATGAGACTGTATTGTACATGTGGTATGTTTCAAGACATCTGCATGCTTGTACAGAACAGATGTTCATGCATGTCCATGTGTTCATATATTGGACATGTACATTGATGTGTTTACTTTTGTTCCACAACTTACATGTAGTTGATGCTGTTTGTACTGTTTAGTATGTGAACCAGCAGTCATCATATTGTCCATATTGGTTTATATATTACAACATGATGAATAGTTATGGTTGACATGATTGGAGATTTGTATGGTTATTTTTTAAGGTTCTAAATCTACTGCAGAGAAGAGAATTCCAGGTCTATGAGATTCTTCAAACTTTACCGGATTAGTGGCTTAACAGATATTGTGTATATGTTTCAATATCAACTGACATAAAAAAAGTGAAAGCAGGAAATCCCTTTACAAAAATGTTGTGATTAACACATAAATGTATGTAGGGGAAATACAGGTGCAGGCACAGCGTGTGTCTGTGCAATACGTCTGATAGAACTTACAGCTGTCAGTGGAGATGTGAGGCACTAAGACAAAGTCGTCAGTGTCACAGGACGAGTTCTTGCTGCTGGAGCTTCCTGCAGACTCTTTGGACAGCTGCAGGAAGTTGGGAGGACCAAGCGGAGGGGATGAAAGACCATCTTCTGCAAGAGTCTGCATGTCTGGGAGAGACTGTTTCCACAGACGGAGACAGAGACAGAGACAGAGAGACAGAGAGAGAGGGGGGGAGCATGAGAGAGGACTATGTTGTAGTGCGGCTCCTGAAACATGAAATAACATGACTTCCAGGCAAGGCAGTGCTGACTGTCAAACTAATGTAATCATTTAGTTACAGTGAACACTGACATCCTGAGAAAGTGACTGGCCCTGCATTCCCACTGCTGCTGTGAGATAGATGTGCCACTGTGCAAAGAGATTGTTTGAATGAGCAGTGGCTCCTTGTTCTGGGGAACACATTATGCTCAGAATCATTCATGTGTAAACTTGGTGGGGAAGGTAAGTTTTTCAAAGGATTTGATTTGTGATAAATGAGTTTGTAAAATTATGTTAGAAATGTTAAGACGGCTCTGTCTGTTTTCCCCTTTTGGACACAGTGTTTAATCTTTCAGCACTGTTTGTAGCAAACAAGCAAAGAAGGTATAATCCCCTCTGAATGAGGATTTCTAATATAAAGCAATATCAGACTCACAGGAGGAGAGTTGTAACGAATGCATGGAGAGCTGCCAAAGGAACAATCCGTCACGGTGTTGGTGGCGCTGGGGACCGGCACTGGACATGCTGTGGCAAATAGATACACAGTTAATGGTGTTTTCAGGCTCGAGTATCAGAACATGTTGAACAGTCTGTTGTGCTTCTCAGGAACACCTTTGTGCTTACATTTTTTAATGGTGGGTGATGGCTCCAAGAAAGGATGGCTGAAAAATGTGTCTGTAGAGGGAGGGGTAACAAGATCAGGACAAAAAGTATTGAAACCAACAATGCATGTAGCATGTTATATTTAAGGAAAGTACTCTTATGTCAGCACTCACCAAAGTCCATCCTGTCTTTCTGATTCCTCTGAAGTAACCCAAGAAGTAGATCGCCAAGTTGTGGGGAAGTCTCTCTCGGGATGCTGGGTAAAGAGAGCATGGGTATATTAGAGTCTTTTTTGATGCCTGGAAAAACAACAATCTTACAAGTTCAATGCATGTCACACTGTGCCAGATGGATCTGATAAAGTCTTTGGATGCCTGGGGGAAATATATATGTGATGACAACATGTCTATCTGCTGGTGGGACAAGACGAACATTTAAAGGATCATCAGTAGGCTTCATTGTCTGGGAATTGTGGGTGTCTGTATAAGATTTTATAACAATCCATCAAATAGATGTTGAGATAATTCCATTAGGACCAAAGGGGCGGATCAAATGGCCAAGAGACCACTACAAATACTAAAACAGTTGCAAGCAGAAATATTTCATCAACAGCTTCTGTGACTTACATAGGTTGTAGACTCTTGTTCTTCTCGTAGAACATCCTCAGGTCTTGGGGACTATTGGCCTGAAAAGATAAACATAGAAATTAGATGCACAGACACACACATTTACAAACACATTTGTCACTTAAACTTTGTTGCAAACAGTATGAACCTGGAATGGTGGCTTGCCAACCAGACACTGGTAGATAACTGTTCCTATGCTCCAGAGGTCGGCCTTGGCGTCATAGTTCTGGGACATGATGACTTCTGGGGCCTGAGGGTGAGGAGGTCACAAGTTAAGCTCCACAGTAATTAGGAGTTATGTAACATACTGCTGAGAAAGCTGAATGGCCTAACCTCAACAGAAATCTTAGACACACACAACACATACAGTATGACACACTGACCATGTACATGGGTGACCCACAAAGTGTGGCAGCCATCATGTTGCTCTGGAGGTACCGTGCGAAGCCAAAGTCAGCTGCAGGACAGAAATATGAGAGAAACTAGTTAGTAAATGATCCGATTACAACTCACAAAATACAGCATTGTTGGACTCTAGAGAGCTATATGTCTGATGGTCAAGGTAATGAACACAAATATGTTCAGCCAATAATATGCTCTCTTCCATGGCCATTGTAAATGCTTCTCATTCTACTGTTGACCAAACACATTTCAGGACACTTGCAGACAGCATGGCGTTTAGTAAGCTGCTTAAGAATTATAAAAAAAAAAGATAATTATAGACCTGGAATCAATAGATGCACCGCACAGTTTTCACTTTAGTCAGCATTTGAAAGGTTGGAAATATACTTTGCTCTAGTTGTTAAGACACTAGATACATAGGCATATTAAATCTAGAATGTATAAATCTAAGGTATTTGATTATGATTGTTACAAAAATATTTTAAAATTTTAGAAAACTTGAAGCACTTACAGAGAGTAGCTACCATAAAGTTCTGACAAATTCTTGTCAATGTGCACAGCAAGTCTATAAGGATTGTTTCTTTCTGACTCTGTTACCTATTTTGATGCGAATGCCGCTTATGGTGGATTTCTTGCGGCCAATGTACGACAGCAGGATGTTCTGTGGTTTCAGGTCACGGTGGATAATTCCTTTGTTTTTGAGGATGCGCATGGCAGCAGAAATCTGCTGCAGGAAAACCCTCAGTGTTTCTTCTCTCAGGGTCCCCTTAGCTAAAGAAAAGGGGAGATAAAATGAAAAGTCAGCCAGGATTGTCAATCGGTTCACATTTGCTGGAGTTGATGCAACAGGTTGAGATCTCTTCAATGTTTCCTCTCAATAATGAGAAACCTGCTGCCTTTATTGCTCAGGCGTATCCCTTGGTAAGCTATTTAAGGTTTTCTTATTGATCTCATTCAGTTGCTTCAGGCTACATAATGAAGCACAGCACTGCTGCCTTTACATAAGGCAAGAGAATAATTTCAGTTCCTTCATTAATTCTACACTAGAAAGAAAAACATCTGTTGTTCCACATAAAGTACCTATTAGCCTCCCGTGATTAAATCGTATAATTAGCATATTATAGTAATAATCCTGAGGTTAATAGTGTAAATTGAGGCAGTGAAGGTCCTATTCCTTAGTGGTAGTGAAATAAATCTAATCTGATGTGAAACTAAGAGGATTCCTCTCTCTCCCTCTTTCTAACTCTAACTCTCTCCCTTTTTCTCTGTTAAGCCATTGTGATTGCGGTGTGTGCATCGATCAAACCAGTAAGCTGACCAACATTAATCTAGGATTTGAAGGGTTAGGTCCTCTCTGCCCACCACAGTGGACCAACTGACATGGAAAGGTTGTATAACCGACCTTTCACAATGAAGATCCTTTTATATTGTGAATTATGGTGATTACCTGTGTGATGTTTAAAGCCTGATGAAACACCTACTGAAACTCTAAGTGTACACAGAAGCCCCCCCACTGATAAGCTCACTGTCTCAGGGATTTAGAAGTTCGCCACAAGGAGCTTTTGGGTACAGAGCACTGTAACAGTCTGAACACTAATACTCTGTGGTTTTATCTCACAACAATCAGTGTCACTCAAGCAGAAGCTGCTAGACTACTCTTTTTCTGATGGCTCTGACCATGACCCACTCTGCAAACTGCACAAGTGGACATATGGGACATTATGCAAAAGTGCAGTGATAAGAGAGAGCAGTTCCAGCAACACAATCTGTGCTTTTAACCCCCTGTTGTTATCTAAGAGGTCAGAGCTCCAGACAAACATTTTCCACTAGTAGCACCGGTGCTCCTTACTGAAGATTTTAGGGGCAAATGCGCAAAATTTGGGCATACCACTTACAATGACACACATTCAGATTTTTTGCCATCTAAACGGTTTTAGTGATAAATGTTTTGGTAATAAAAATGTACAAAATAGCAACCACAACAAAACAAGGAACTTCCTCTTACAGAATGCCTCTCCTTCCCCACCCTTTAGAGCACATCCCCCTGAGGACCACTAGTTATTGGCACCTCTGAAGGCCAACCCTTGTAGCTTTCTAGCTCTCTTGCCTCGACTGTACCTCAATTGTACCATTCTTCTTAGCATCAACCTCCACCGAGCCAGTTCCCTCATTCTAATCAGGTCCTCTACTGTGTCCACATGCAGGGACGCTCTGACATCAGATCTAATCCTCTTCTGTGCATATATTATTCTGTAATTGGCTATTCTGCACTTTTACTTTAAATTAATGCCAATTAGGGCTGGGTATCGCCACTGACTTTCTCAAATCAATTTGAAAACAAGTCACAAAGTGTCGATTCGATTCAATATTGATTCAGTTAGGGATATTTCAGTCTACAATTTCATTTTTGCTTGGATATGAAAGAGATTCTCTGAGAACTAAAGCTGTAAAATGTAAAAGGAAACCTTTAACTTGGTGCATTATTGAAAATATTAAGGTAGGCCTGTCATCATAACACATTTTGTGGGATGACATGTCCCAGATATTATGTGAAAAATGATCATCATGAAGTCATCATTTTGAACCATTTCATACTACTGAAAAATTATAATATTAGAGCCTTATCCTGCAGGCTCACTCTTTCAAAGAGCAATGGACTTTCAATTCTTCACAACCAAGAAAATATATAAAATGATATATATATATATCATATAATCTGCCTCTGTTAACATAAATTGATCTTGAATAAATATTAAACATTTGGAACAGTATGGCTATGATTTAGAAAAACTTACGATCATGTATTTGGTTATTAATCTATGATGTCCGATAATGGACCAAGAAGTGATGTTGTTGAAAAGGGTTGAAGCTAAAATCTCTTGAGGACATCTTGAAAACCTTCAGTTAGGATTTTTGCATCAAACCTCTATTTCCAATGTTAAAACTAAATTATGAAGTTAAACACGTTTTCAACAATGATGGAATGCATCAATAACAGGGCATGATTAAGTGCATAACATATGAAGAAATATTTGCTTTGAAACAGTGTCTTATCACAGTGTCTTTCATGACTCTCAGCAAGATTCACTTACAAGCATTCGAGGAGAAAAGTTGTGGTGAATGTCTTTCACTCACAACTACCAGAGACATCTATTCAACAACTGTCTTTTCTCTCAAACACAAACATGAAACTCAACATTCTGGTTTTCTTTCCTGCAACGTTAGACCCTTACTGTAAGAGAGATCATCCTTCACCCATGACATCACTGACAACACAGACACCTCAGTGGTAATCCAAAACTAGTGCTGTATGACTGGGAGTGTTTTTGTCTTTTTCTCACAGTGTTAGAATGCTACATTTATTCAAATCTATGTATACATATATTCTCATTTCGCTTACAAGGCTGAGGGGACTGCTTCATTAGTGAAGGACACTGTGTCTGCATCTGGATTGATTTATGTTCTCAATTATAACTTTGTGGGGGGGATTCTGATCCTGTTAAACCTAGGATTGTTAAGAAGGCAACACTTTGAAACACTGCAACCAATACATCCCATCCCATTTCCGATTAACTCTCTTGCCGTTCCCAAAACACATGAACACTGCCTGAAAACCGCTACAAGCTGACTTCTCTATGACTCGCTCCCTTACTTCTTGTTATAGATTCTGCTTCAGCGGTATATGTCTCTCCGACTGAAGACTCCCGTCATGTGCAGTAAGGGCCCGAGCAGCGTGCGTGCAGGCAGGCAGGTCGGTTAGTGATCGGCAGGTACGCCAGCAAATCATTTAATTTGGTCCGAATGAAATTATCATGTTTATAACAGTCCTGCAAGGGCGACACTTTCCCCAGACAACTTTATTGAGGGCTATCAGGACAAGAAGATTTCATCAAATAAGATTTTTAAAAAAGCCCCTCTGAAACAACATTACAACCCTACCTTTAAACATCTCGTCCCATAACATGTCCATTACGTATAATTTCAGTTTAAGCTGACTTGTTACTCTTCAACCAGAGCTGTTGACCTTTTTTATAAACAATCACAATGATAAACAGTGTGCTATCAGGCTCTGAACTACAGAAGGAAGTCATTGTACAAAGCTGCAGTGGTTCCCACACACACACTCACATCCCCCACATAGAAATTTTAATGGAGACACATATAAACACTCAGCCTCTCTCCCACAGATGCTCACACACACACAAACACACACAGACAATCATGCTGTCTAACATTCCAACATAATACCAACTTACAATATTCCACAAGCTATCCGTCACACATAGATAATAAGTGAACCACATGCACACCTTCTTAACCCTGCATTCACAACAATCGCAGTCTTGTGGATTTTCCTCATCTGCAGCATTACAAACTTTGTTTTGATGAGCAATCATCTGTTGTGTGTGTGTGTCAGACAGATTAGTGTGATGCTTACCTTGCAGATAGTCAGCAAGATCACCTCCATTACAGTACTGTGTGGGGAGACACATAATCACTAACAGCAACAATTTAAACAAGGTTTAACAATGTCATTCTCAGAAGCACAGTTAGTTATCATGGGTGTGTATCTGTTTCAGTGTTTGGATGTGAGTGTTTGTTCCAAGCCCAGATACTAGCAGCCTCATCAATTAATCCTCTGAACGGCTGTTGCTTTATCTGTGCTGACAACCTCTGCTCAACTGCAGTTACTTCTCAAGAGGGACAAAAACAGACAGATGATGTTGTTGTTGTGGAGAGTTAAGAAAATCTGAACTGCTGAGTGGATAAGAACAGACAAGTGAGACTGAATGAAGTTACGAATCTAAATCTGCTGTTCTTGCCTCTGAGGCGATCGTCATGTACAGAGAGGTGTCATTTTAAAGCCATGAAAAAAAGAATGGGGTGGTTTAAAAGTCTGAACTGTACTGGCTCACAAACTATTGATTGAACAGCATCCTTCCAAAAGACATGGCCTCATCTAATGCTTTTGTAATGATGATGGAGATGGTGCTGTGTATTTAAGACTTCACAATCACCTGAAGAACTCAATAATGGCCCCACACACTTACATGGTAACAGGATTTGAAGATAGTGTCAAACCCCAAAGTTATGCAATTAGCCATCTATAATTTAGCCTCGCTGTTAAGCCTGCCTGCAGTTTATCTGTGATATTTGAGTCTCATTCAAACCGTCTGCTACTGTACGTTGGCAGAAGGCTGCGCTTAAGCCTCCAAGACAAACATCTTCCTTCACTTAAAATGTTATTGCAACCAATGAGTTCTGTTTTCCCCCACCAGACTGAGTCTTTAAAGGGCACAGTATTATTGTCATTGGGATTCCACCTGGCTTAGTGCACTCATCTACTTATATCTTATATATCCACCTGTTTTTCAGTAAGACAGGCTTTTTTTCAGCTAAGGAAAACCAGCATCAGCACTGATGAAACCAGACTGAGGGTCATGCTTCAAAGTTTAGTGAGAAATAAACCTCACAAACATTTTTAAAACATTTGACTGCTTAGGATTTAAAATATAAGAACAAAAAGTCAATTATCTAAAAAATCCTACTGCCTGCGTTGTCTTTCAATCGTGTCAGCTATGAAAACAACATGATGAAGAAACAGTTTATTGTAAATATCCTCAAATAAACATTACCAGTAATTTGACAGTTGATCCAAACCTATAAGATTGTGAAGGATTATAAACGGAGTATGCTGTGTTGCTGTCAAAACTTAGGCTTTCGAGCAACATGATTCTTAGAAAACAGGGCGTGTATTTTTAGTGAGTAACTTGAGGTTTGTTTTTTCTAAGCCTGCAGCCAGCTGAGAGTGTGGAGCCAAACTAGTTGAGAGAGCTGGGAAAGATGCCGAGTGTGAGGCTCTCAACAATATAAAAGAGGAAATTTGGAAAAAATGTGAAAGAGATTGTGAGCATTGGAGGGTAAGATCAGTGCAGCCTGTCAAATGGGGAAGACAACTATTATTTGGGGTAAACAACTCTCCTGTAATGAATATTTAGAGAGCTATGTAGTGGTAATGGGCACATGTACTGTATAATAAGTGATGTCATCACTTGAGTTACTTTTTAGTGAAGAAAACATAGTTAGGTAACAAAATGTATTTGCTGTTGAGACTTGGATATGACTTCTGATCAGAAAATATCCACACAGTCACGTTTCAAAACTTACCTCCATGACGAGAAAAACTGAGTTGGGTGTTTCCTGGAACAGAAGAGACACAGAATCAGTTACAGAAGCCATTTATCATGGAGCAGCTGTTGCTTCACCACAAAGAAAAAAAACTGCCACTGGATAGAATCCAATATAAACAACACCAGAACTTCTATTTATGACCCCCAGGGCTTTTTCTGAACATTTTCTGTTTTTAAGAGTTTTATTTGCATATTGTTTTCAAGGAACTGTATGTACTGCACTTACACTCCATGATTACAAATGGTGGTTAATGGTATTTAGTAAATAATCCCAACAGAGTTTAAATGACTCACTGTTATTGTAAATCATTTTGACACGAAAGGTTCTTTAACACACATTTTGTACATGCCCGTTGTTACAGTAAGAAATCTTACAATGCTACTTTAATTATGTAGGAATCTACCAAACTTTCACCAACATTTGAACCAATTAGTTCTAGGTACTGAGACACTGTGACTGAAATCAGGAACTAAAAGTCCATTACAACTTTGTCAATTAGACTGATAAAATATTTAAAACGTTGGCTCTTTTTAGACTAGTCATGAAGTCAGATTTAAAGTGAAATTTTGTCATAAATGCAATATTTTGTAATGTAAACATAAGGAGTTTTTCCCTCACAGACCCAATGGAGATTTGGTAAATGACCAAACTCCCAGCAAATAAAACCTCAATAGTATTGTAGTATTTAGGCATCCAACGTAGAAGTAGTATTTATACGAGGTATGAAGTTGTTGCTTACTCCTTTTAGAGGGTATAGTGTTGGGTGATAAGAGTTCAAATATTTAATGATACGTTTTAGTGATTTAATTCCTCCAAAATCCAAATACTGCTTCTGTTGATCACTCTGCACAGAATCTAGTTGTCTGCATGTTTATGGATTCGAAAGCAATGAATCACCAGAAGAATTTAATTCTGTTCTTAGGAGAAGAACAACACAACAAAAGGCAATCCAGTATTTCTCACGGTCTTCAGCTCACTTCAAAACACATTGTGACCACTAGTTCCGACTCTGTGCCACTATGCAAGTCAACTGACGTCAGACCCTATGCTAAAGAGCTTGTTTGTTTGGTTGGTAAGTAGCTCAAGTCTTATCCAATCCTATAATGCACTGTAACCCTGAACTTATCTAGATTTTAACCACCGGCGCTGTACGTATGAACACAATGTCCCCATCATTTGGACATTGAACAGACTTTCCCCTGCCAGCTTGAATAGTCCACTCGAGTCCATGTGTGAACAGTGTGAATCAGAGTCTGGCGAATTCACAACCACTAAGTGTTTATGACCTTTCAAGCAACTGGTGCAAAAACCCAATAGAAACAAAACAATGTGATTTATGGTCAAAATCGTCATTAGATCATCGTGATTTTTGTCATCACCATATCGGACACAGACAGGTCACTGTAATGGCAACAACATTCACAGAATCTCTTCATGTTTCATGAATGCTTCAACGTTTTTTGTAGTTGCACTGCTTTATACTAAGCAGAATTATAGAGCTTTTATGTTGAAAAGTTGTAAATTTGGTTATGAAGATTGTGTCTGTTGCTTAAAGATTTACTGACATCTGTGGTGAAGTTGCATGTTGTTTCTCAAGTGATTCTGTTCCTCTGTCCTTTTCATAATCACTCACACGTAAAACTGATCATTAAAACCTGCTGAAATCATATTTATGTTCCTGTATAAACCAGGCGTCACTTCAACAATAAAACACAGCATTGCGTCATAATCTGCAGGAAGAATTTATCTCCTGTCTGCAGGAGTGTGTGTGTGCGCTTGTCTTCCTATAGTTAGGGTCTAGTAGGGGTATAGTATCAATTTTGGTTCAATACCATCATTGTGAGGACATTTTGGCGGTTCCTCACAAATTCAAAGGGTTGTTTGAGGGTTAAGCCTTGGTTTTAGGGTTAGGGTTAGAATTAAGCTAAGGGGTTAGGCATTTCGTTGTGACGGTTAAGCTTAGGGTAAGGGGCTAAAATAAATTTCTGTTTCAATACCGTTTCAGTTAGTTTTCAGTCTGACACTGCACTCACACAATTTAATCTGAAACACGAATTTAAAGCTAAAAACACAGTTCATAAAACACCAAAAACCTCCATTTTAAAATGAAAAAGTAGTAGTGTGGACATAGTCAAAGTATTTTCAGTCGGTTCTGTGTTACATTTGTGAAAGGACACACTGTGTTTTTCCAATTAGGGGCAGGTGGTTGTGGGGGATGGGCCACCAGTATCCATTCTGACTGTATGTGCCTGAGAATATGCATGTGTATAGAGGGGAGGGATTACATAATGAGGATGTATTCTGCAGTCTGGAAAAGAGGGGGGATGGGAGCAGAGTCACCATGAGGCCAGGGAGACCTCTGCCCCATCACACACATGAACACACACACAGAAATAAATTACTGCTCAAAAATGCTTTTTTAACACAAACACGTGTGCGAGTGTCAGAGAAAAAATGTAAATCAACAAACAGCAGAAACTGAGGGTAATTCTAAGAAGATCTGCTGCTTGGAGGAACATTTTATCCAGTGTGTTTTGGCCCTTTAACAACTATCTGGCAGCTGCAGTTTCCTCAGTTTGGTTTGTTGCCTAATAGCCAAGGAGCTAGATGAATTTAAAGAGGCAGGTGGTGACAGAGGCACATAGGGATGCCTTTGCTTGAGAGGGCTTTGAGAGAGTAGCAGTAATGAATTTGACAAGTGATCAAAGTGATTGCAAGAACAAATGTTTTCTAGAGAACACTGTCGAACATTGGCCACATCTGGTATAAAAACTGCTGGACTTTGGAAATTTATGGGTTGCTCCCAGATGAGGGCTGGGCTGCAAAAACATTCCCTTCCAGCACAAATATTCCAAAACAACTATGATATAAATAACACACCTGTCAACATAACCTTGTCACTCTCATGTAACGTTAAGAAGCTGTTTTGCAAGCAACCAGATCTGTAGGCTAGATAGAATGCTGAGAGGATGTTTTTCATCGCGAGATGTGAAAACTGACAACACAATACACAGGCACTGAAAAAGATATGGTACAAAAACAAAACCATAAAAAAAAATACTCAGAACTACCAAGAGTCATGGGAGCTTAAAAACAACAACAGTGCTTCTGGTTATTCATTCAGATATTGCGTCACACTCCAACTCCAGGAGTTAAACGTTATGCAACAACATGGGGGATGGGATATGGTCAAACTAGAGAAGGTGGAGGGGATGAGGAGACTGTGTGTGTGTGTGTGTGTGTGTGCGTGGTTACATGTGTGCCTGCATTCTTGTGTTTTTGCAAGAGAGGAGGGGGGGGGTTAAGCATTTGTGGAGGGCTGACGTGCTTTTGTCACGCAAGTGGCCAGCATAATCCTGAGTATTCTGCACTTTGTCGTAGCAGCAGCACACAATGTCAGATGACCGTGTTAGTGCCGGCAACAAGAAAACACTTGTTATGTACTGAGGACAAAAGGTCAGGATTGTTTGTTTTGTTCTGACTTTACTGAGACAGATATGCTGATGAGGCCACATTCATAACACACAAATGAGGAGAGCAATGTCTATCATTCTGTACAGCAGCTAGCAACTCAACGTCAGTCTGAAAAGAACGACAAACTGGTCGACCAGTAATTTCAGTGTAAAAAGGCATGAGTGTGTGACTGTGCTTTAGTGAGCAGTAACAGTCCATCTGATTTTGTGCCACAGCCTGTTAAATACATGGAAAGCAAATCTCTGTAAAGGAATGTTGGACAGACACCAGGGCAGTTCATACTACAAGTTTTCTAGGAAAACTCAAAGAGCTCCAAAAATCCCCCTTGAAAGTATCCAAGAACAAGTACTGCCCCTCTTTTCTTTCAGCCCTCTCTGTGTCAGTTCTGCCTCAATACCTTGAGTAATTAGGACTCACAAAACACACACCAGGCTGGGGGCCCCTCTGGCAAGAACACCATGTTCCACAAGAGCAATTTCACTCAAACACTTCATAAACAAACTCCACCCCCCTATTCTCCTGTTTACCTTTTACACCATTACAACAATCTCCACTTTTATATTAATGGTTCAGTTTATATCAGTAGCAGAGCAAATAAGCAATCCACGTGGATAATATATTCAGGTTATGGAACCAACCAACTACATATTCTGAATATCACTACTAGATATTATATACAGATACAGTACAACAGAGACTGTGATATTCCAGACTTATATATTGCAACAGTGTCCTCAAGGCACATGGAAGGTGACCTAATGATTTTGAGGGACATTTTGAGGGATTTGACATTGAATAATCTTCATTCCCAGATCAAAAGAAAATCCTTATTAAGTTTTAATATTAAAACAGAGGAAAAAAAAAACCACAATTATCTGCACTGCCAGTGGTGAAGGGAAGGAGGAGCGAGTGAGTCATGGGGCTCTGACATATAGAAAATCTTATAATTAGACCCATCTACCTCACCGACCACAGCTTGCTTAACATTAACAGCTCCATGAAGGAGGACCTGGAGGTGCTCAGCTGCGCGCTTAAGACTGTCATTAAAAGCAGCAAATGAGCAGAGCTCCAACAAACTACAGTGAATAAGGACCTGCAATCTGTCATGGCCACACGAACTATATTAATACAGAAAAATATTCTTTATATCTTAACCATATTCAACTATGTTGAAGTCAGATATACAATGAAAATCTACAGAGGTAAAAAGTCCTGAGGAAGAACTGACTGTTTTCTTTTCTGCATTGAGCAAAGAACACAACAAGTGCTGAGGTAGTACGGTGGTGTGTTAACACATCACGTCAAACATACAAAAGGGACATGAGCAGTTCTACTCAGTGTTTATTCAGTGTCCACACGTCACAATGCAGCCTAGTGAGTATAGTGCCACTATACACACAGAGCAGTGTGAACAGACACAGTCAGCTGTGGTGTGAGCTTGAGAAAATTCACAGAAGAAATTGCAATCTAGGATTCGGTTTTAGCTTTACGGGTTGTAAATACTACAATACAATTAATTAGAGGACAAAACTATTCCAAGACCAAATCTAAATAATTTGATTCAACAACCACAGGAACAAAATCTCTTTGATATGACTCAAATATCTTTGTCGCATCTTAAATAATTTGAAGTTTTACTGTCATAACCCTACAGTGAAAATGAATTGGGTATTTGGGTTAAATTTTGCCATCTATCAAATTACTCGACTGGAATCATGTTAGCTACTACTGACATGTGCAAGCAGCTCTGAGAATGCAAAATGACAGTAACACGTAGAGATCTCTGCTAATTCTGATAAATATAGGCTTTTATACTTTTGCACCAACCAACTTTGTATACATTTCCTGTTCTGTTGGGTAAGACCAGTCATATGGCACATGATTACAACAACAACTACAACAACTGCTGATGAGGCAGATGAAGGAAGTCATGTTGACAAAAGGCAAAATGGGGAAATTACAAAAAAGACATACAACTTGAAAGAAAACTGGCAGATCCCAGTTGGACTGCAATAGGGATGCAATACTCCAAGATCTATTGAAGAGGAAATGGACACCATTACACTGGCTACCAACAGACAGATCAATATGGGGGAGGGAAACAAGGGACAGGAAGACTCTGTGGCTAAAACTGCACTAGACCAGCTCAGTGAATGTTACAGACAACAGAGGCAGAGATGACAGATAACAAAATAAGGGCACACACAAAGAAAATGGATGAACTAACTCAAATCATACACTAAACTGACAAAGTGAGCTTTGAAGGACTGAGAATGCATAAAAGCAAAGATCGCAGCAATATCTCAGCATCTGTCATTATTGTTCCGTGGTTTGAGGTTGGGTGATGATGAGCAATTACTGAGTCAACTATTGATTGTCCCCTGATATGAAATTTTAACAATCATGCCTGAGACAAATTCATGAAAAACTCAACACATTAAAATACCAACAGTAGTTTTCTTACAATCAGCCACTATTATTTTATCCCAACCCAAAAGAATGGATAGCTTAGCTTAGCATAAACACAGTGGGAAACAGCTAGCCTGGCTCAGCCCAAAGGTAGCAGAACAGTTAGTCTTTGCTGGTTTCGCAAATCCCTCATGAATCTGGAACATGCTTTAAGGTTGATGTAAATAGATTTATCAACAAACAAGACATGATGGGTTAATGAGTGAGCATTAAGCTGGGTTTAGACCAAACAACATAAACCCAATAAAAAGCAGACCCAAACAGGAATTAAAAATGGGCACCAGACATGACAAGTAATCGTTTTTAGCATGTTAACTTCCACTATGTGTGTTGGGTGACCTTGACCAATAGGTGCACCGGTCTCTATCATGTTCACAACAGTAAACACTGCAAAGAAAGAGAAGAATGATGACATGGTTCAACTAATGCTACTAGCTAGGAGTCAGAAACTGAGAAAATGTCACCCTGTCTTTTTTGGGTCGCATCAAGAAACAAGCTGGCCAGTATCATACACATTGCTTCGAACCCCAAAGTCTGTCATATGTCTTGGCCAAGTGACAGCAACAACTTATGTAGCAATGTTATTGTCTAATTTGACACAATGACCATCTTATAGACTGAAACTGGTATCGGAGGACGTTCCAGGTGGATTTGACTACCTTTGAACTGAGCCCGGCTTATTGTTTTGGCCCTTACATTCTCACTACGTTTTCATTTTGGTACTATCTCCAATAACATACAAAACTTCATGGGTCGTATATTTTATTTGAATCAGTCTAGTGTTCATATTAAGGTTGTGAATCTGTTTCTTTGAAAACAGAAATGCATACAAATCACCTAACCAAGAAACAACCAGTTGTTAAAACCCCATTTATTCTCTAAGTTTCTGTAAGTCTGGTCACTGATGAAAGCAACCTGTTCCACTGCGTTATGATGACTGTGCTCTTTATTACATCTGCAGGACTGGTGAGGGGATGTAGACATGGGGGGAGAAGTGGAAGGGTGGATGGACGGATCAGAAGGGCCTTGGGGAAGCTTATGCATACACAGGAAGTACCACCACCATGTGGGAAGTGCTTCATCATCACATCAACTGTTTCTGCCTCACTCCCCATTTATCCCATTTCTATGTTGAAGTGCAATCAAATGTGGGGCTTTTACAGCCAATTTGGCACATTAGAATGAAAAAGAATATAATATTAAAATCTGTATTTTCACAATCTGCTGGTAAGGATGTCTTTGTCAGGACAAAATAGAAAAACAATTTAAAGAAGCTCATTAGACATCCTTTTGTATGCTCACGTGGTGGAAACACAATTACCAGGTCAACGTGTCTCCAACAGCTAAGAGTCTCTGTTTCCTACAAAACTACAAACATTAACATCTGTGTAACCAATTTAGCTGCAAACTAGTACATAAATTAACTTAAATCCGCACAAAATGCCTACCAACAGTCCAAAAATCAACAAACCATCACTTAAGCACTACAACAATAGCACCAGGACCAGAGATAAATGCCGAAGACAGTAAGCTTTAAAAAAACACAGACTAGAATTCTGCCTCAAGTATTGTGTGTTAGTGTTCAAAATGGAACTCTGCTAGATGCTGAGCTCCTAATCAGAAGACATAGTGGATTTGAGCTGTGGTTGTGCTCATATAACATGTGAATGTGGGTCCCTTCTAAGGGCAGCAGACATCATGCTTTCAACAGGTGTCACAGTTTGGCAAAACCCTTCAAAGTGGTTTGTTTGGCTGACGTAGAAATGCTTTAAATTGCAGTTTTAAATCCTCTCGGTTGTGGAGGGACAGTTTGGAAGGCAGACTATTTTAAGAAGTCATGCCTCATGATTAGGGTTGGGTACCGAGAACCGGTTCCAATATGGAACCGGTTCCAATACAACCGGTACCTACCCGGACCGAAATGCAACGGAGATTTCGGTGCCTCATTTCGGTTCCTGAGCCAATTGAAGACTGAGGTCTCCGCTCGTCCCGCCTCCTCACACTTCCGCTCCTTCCTTCACGGGAAGCGGCGGCTCCCGCCGGGCCACCGGGGACCCCCGGCTCCCGGTGGACAAACTCTTGTCCCCGCGCTGCCCGCGCCCCGCGTGCGTCAGGGCTCCAGTGCAGGTGGGAGAGGGGGGACCTCTCCCCGGCGCTGGCTGGCCCCGCCGGGCGCATCTCCTCCGTGGCGGTGCGCCGCGGGCTCCGGGTCGGCTTGCAAAGGCTCGGGGCGGGAGGAGCGAAGACCACGGCGAGACATGTTTCATAAAAGCGACCGCATTTTAGGGGGACGAAGGCGGGGGGCCGAAGCCTCCCTGCGACAGCCCCAGCCGCGGAGACACGGGGGTCTCTGAGTGATGGAAAAGCGACCCTCAGTCTTTATTTGGCTCAGGCATCGAAGTCAGAGTCACGAGTCAGAGTGTGTGTGTTTTGTATTTATTTTTATTTATTTAAATATAGTGTAAACTTTTGTTAACAGTTCGTATGTTATTCATAGTTTTAAGTTAAAAAGGGTTTTGTATTTATTTATATTTATAATCTACTTTAAACAGTTAATATATTTGGCAATAAAAAAGCCTTTCTTAGTCAAGCATCGTTTTGTGCGATTTTTTGAAAAAAGTATCGGTTCCGGCACCGTTTAGGCACCGGTATCGTTTTAAAAGTATCGGTTAGGAACCGGTATCGGATAAAAACCAAACGATACCCATCCCTACTCATGATAACATATTTGACTGAACAGTTACTATAAAGCAGTTAGTCACATGACCACATATGACCAATGCCTTTTGTACTGTACAATGAAAAAGCCTAAGTATAGCACTCAGTGTTCATGGTCTGCATAATGTACACTCACCTAGCATGGTATTAGGAACACCATACTTCTACTGGGTAGTTTTGCTCTCAAACAGCCGTATCGTGGATTAAACAAGAAGTTGAAATTTCCTCTGAGAAGTTGACATGAGTGCATCACATCATCTCAGCCTGGTTTTTCACTGATATCTTCCGACGAGGTGCATCCAGGGACCGTTGGAATTGATAACGACCGGAGGCATGTTTTGTTTTTTCTGTTGTTTTATCATGTCAGAAGATTTGGTCACTAGTTACTTCAATTGTATTGGATTCTGCTGCAACACGTGAGACTGCTAAAGTGTTTTATGGACTCAAAAACTTTACCCACCCCTCCATCGGCATAGTGGTGAGTAGATACTGAGTGAATTTGAATTTTTGGGTGAACTATCCCTTTAAGGCCCAAAGTGAGTCAAGAAAACATTTACCACACTATCACATCACCAGCAGCAGCCTGGACCATAGACAAAAACAGTCAAACCACAATAAAAGTCACTGAGATCACATTTTTCATCTTTGTGATCTTTGATATGAACATTTTCTAAAGCTCCTTTTCTACAGGATTTATACATTGTATTGCTCCTGGTTGATTGTCATAATGGATAATTGCATGAATAAGGTTTACTGGTGTTCCTAATAAAGAGGGATGCTCTTGGTAAACTTTCATTCATTGCAAAAAAGATAAGAATCGTACCTGGACATCGTAAAGTGCCACAATGTTTTCATGCTGCAGCTCCTGAGATAAAACAGAGTCAAAAACAAAATGGATTAGTAAGAGCATCAATTTTGGCTACAGCCGCTAATGGGATCCCTGCCAATGATATGTCTATCAGGGAAGTCAAGGCTCATCTCTGTCAAAGGTGCTGACTCACACAAGGTCAATGTCAAATCATTCCGTAAGAACACAGAGGAGATAAGTGAGAGGCGATCATGCTCACCTTCAGGATCTTGATTTCCTTGCCAAGAAGGATCTGGGACTTGGACAGGTTCTTTTTATTAATGCACTTAATGGCTACCTCCCAATCGGTCTTCTGTAGAACAGAGAGCAGGACAAAAAGGTAACAGATTAAAATGCAGTACATGGGTTTTGTCTGACATTAACTGACTCCCAGCACTCAGTTTTCATTTATGTTGTATCAAAAGAAAAACGTGATAAACCAAAATTTTTTATAATGTGACACATACACTTCATATATGTATTCCTCCTGAACCATTATTTTCAAGTTATTCAACAACGCTCAGTATGTCTCATGAGCCAAACCATAAGAGTCTTATTACTCTTAACACTGACCAATTAAGTCTTTGGTACAGCCACCCATCTATTCCTACATATTTTTGTAATTTTCTACATTTGTCAGAATTAGCATTCAACAACCACTAACGGAAGAGCATGAACTTGCTGCCAGAAATTAACCTCTTTTTTTTTTATCCGATTATTTTTTAATTTAACCTCCAATAAAATTTTTAAAAAGTGCTTCTTTGGCTCTGGTGCAGCAGCTTCCCCTTGTCTGAGGACCACTTTTACTAGAGTAAATATAAATGTCCAATACTTAAAAGCAGAAGCAGAATTACTGGTGTATGATGTAATCTGATAAAAGTACATAAGTCAGTTAGAAGTCATCTGCAATAAAGGGTTAAGTTTTTAAAAGAGAGAAAGGGAGTGCTATATGTTGATAATATATGATAAATCGTTAACGTTTTCGTTTAGTAGTAGTAGAAAATCGAAGTTACATTAATTAAACATGAGATATTCGCTGTGTGAAATACCATCTCTGCTTACTTTTCGTGCCCTTTAAAAAGGCCTTTGTGTAAATGAACACAACTGCTACAACTTACTTATCAATCTAGCAGAAGATGTTAAAATGCTTAAAACATTAGAAGCAAAACAAAAGTAGCTAATACTTGTTTTAAGGAAGCTGGAATCAGGTCTCATTAAACCCGGTCATAAGCCAACTACTGTAGTTGATGATGAATAAATCAGACTAGAATTGTTGACTGTCCTCATTCTGGGCTGTTCAGGGAAATGATAATAAGTAAAATTGTTATCTCTGCCATTTTTTTGGCTTTCCTCATGTGGCAGTTTTTTAATATTACACAATTGTGCATTGTGTAACCAGCTAAATCTAATAAAATGAGTCATTTTATAGTCAACGTGATTTTGCAAGACATGATTAAAAGAAACTCATATTCAGAAGTATTCATATAATGTTGGTTTCTAACCATATTGCAGAGCCCTACTTAGTGTACCTTTTTTAAATAATTTGACATAAGTGGATAAATATACATGAATATATTTGTGTACTTAAAGGCAAGCTGTGTTGATATAAACTGTATTGTCAGCATCAATGTTTAAGGGATGGCTTCGCAGGATGGAAGAAATTTGAGCTGTCACAGTAACACCAGGTCACTTTTGCTCTGAATGACATGCTGAATGACGAGGTACTCAAATGACAGATAGGGCAGTAGCCAGCCTGCTTACGCTAAAATTTAAGTTCGAGGAGAGGGACCTATTTTTTCTCTGGGAAGCTATTTTCAGTTGAGCTCCTGGAGCAGGTATAAAAAGACTTATGGAGCTCATGTGAGCTGAAAGGCACTCAGGACATGTGCTGCACATGCAAACATCCAACTAGGGACACAGCAATCAATCCAGCAGAGTACTAGACTGCTTCTATGCCTTTAAGAAAAAACACAAGTCAATCAAATGAAGTTGACAACCATTGAAGGAATTGTGTGAATAAAGCGACATGCTTTCCACATGAATCTAGGTTAATAGGAGATGTTCTTGTTCTGCGGGTGCACACCGCCCTAGAGGCTGGCGTAATACACGGCCAGCAGAGTGGCATCCATCCCCGGCTCACTGGCAACCTGTTCAGCCAACTGTGACTGAGCTGCCAAAACACACCCATAGAAAAAATGGGTCACAATCAATAGAAAGTGAACCTGCTGGCCCATCAAGTACTGCTGGGGGTGACAGGTGTGGATGGCAGAGACTTTGGAGTATTAACACAACATCTATTAGTTATTTCTCTATACATCAGTTGCTATCTTAACACCTATATCATCTGTCCACACTGTCATTATATCCTGTAAAGAAAGACACTGTGACATTGAAAAAGGAAGATGTCATGTCATTTGGCAGACGCTTTTATCCAAAGCAGCTTACAATTAGTGCATTCAACATCTATGAGGGCCATTTTAGGGCTTCAGTATCTTGCCCAAGGACACTTCGGACTTTTTAATCTAATTAAACAGAAATTTATTTATTTTGGGATAGTTAATGGCCAAAGAACTCATTCAATTTCATGAAAATCAGACATGCAAGTAAAGAGAAATGGTGTTTGATGATGTTTGATCAATTATTGTTATTCCTTCTTTCTACTTGCAAAGAAATCACTTAACCATAAACAAATAATCTCACTGGTATCAATCTGGTCAGGGGGGTTTAACATATCTTAAATTGACATGCTTCACATGACATTACAGCAGCTTATATCAGTTTAATAATTATAACTTTTGCTTATGATCTGCTGGTCAAACAAAATAACAAGCATCTTCATGAGCATGGTTTTCACTTTTATACATTCAACTTTATATCAATTGACAATTGATCAATGAGATTGATAAGTCTAAATGGCAGTTGCGGTCCTTTTAATTCTCTATTCTTCCAGCAGAATACATTTTAGACACATGCTCACTTGGTCACTGCTGGGCCATGATGCTGCCGGTCTCTGAGAAGGTTTTAGCAGACATGTAGAGGAGCACGTCTGTCTGCTTGATTTAAATTAATTGGATTCTGATACAATTGTTATTTACACTTTAGAGTTTTGTTTCTTTTTGTTTGGTTGTGGTTATTAAATAGGGGTTTTGGATAGTTACATAACAATGTCAAATACACAGCTGCTGACGCTATTAGCCGATTGTCCTACCTCTTCTCTGATGAGCCTATGCATATTAATAATAACTTGATATAACAGCGTAACTAGAGCCCATACAAGCACTGCCTGAGCAATGAAGTCATCGATGCAGGTGGCACTAACATGTGTATTCCTCCAAGGTGGAGCTTAATATGTTGAGGTCATGCAGATGATAGGACTTGATCATGATCACATGCCTCATCTGTTTTAAATACCACAGGGTTATGTGTTGTAAGATGTGCACATGTGATGTGTTGTAACATGTGCACATGTGATGTGTTGTTGCATGTCCACATGTGATGTGTTGTTACATGTGCACATGTTCCAGTGAAGCTGTGCTCATGTAAGCAAGAGTCACTGTTTTCATTGGGTCCTTTCAGTTCAGTATCCAGGCTCCCAGTTATTTTCTGAATTCATAGAAATATAGACAGAAGTTGCCCTGGAAGCGGGGGTGGGGGGGAAGCTCTAACGTCCCTGAGCAATTCAGGACCATCTGTTACACACCAGTAGTAATGGGGGCAACATGATGTCACCTCCTGCATCTATGTCACACACACACACAAACTAACTATCCTAGTGTCCTGTGACAGAAAATAACACACAACTCAAATGTAAACATCGAATTCCATGTCTGAGCATTACACACTGAGAGTCATTGGTTGTATGGCTTCAGTGTGAATGAACATCGTGCAGCTCTTACATAAGGATGGCTTGTATCCTTTAAAAATGGCAAAGGAAAAACACTGCACCTCATCCTCCCTCCTGCCTCAGTACGTCAGCAGGTCATTCAGTGGTGCCTGACTCATCCGTTTCATGAATGAACCAAATCACATACAACTTACACAGCTAACACCAGGCAGATGCAATCCGCTGTCACGGCTCTGTCCTGCACATGACATCACACTGCATCTAGACGTTCAGTTATTAAAGTGGCAGCGGATATCACCACCCTAAAAATGGTGACAGCCCACATACAGTGCTGCAGAACAGCACTCTGCACTGCCACTGAATGACCCAGATTTACAAACGAAGCTGCCAACCTGCCCCCTGTATTTCCTGCGAGAAGAGAAGATGGAAACAAAAGAAGAAAACACTGTGCAGCCGAGCCATTTCTTTACCTTCCTGTGTCTTCCTTTGAACACCACAGCAAACGCTCCATGACCAACCAGGTCTTTTCTGCTGTACTCAAAATCTCCCACCGTCTCCATTGTGATGGGCCGATGGTCCAGCTGATGCTGGGCACTGGTAAACAGCCTCTCCTCTTCCCAAACCAGTCCTGGAGCAGATGATCCGCTCGGTCCTGGCGATGCTGCTTCGTGCACAGCGAGTTATTCCATGTCGAGTAGCTCTGATGTGGCTTATTGCATAAATAAGAGATGCAGTCAGGACATGGTGCATTCACTTGCCCTCTGAGTGGGTCGGGATGTTTGTGTTGTCACACAGACCAGACGGCTTTGGGCATGACTAGCAACGATTCTGAGCTTAGCTTCGACCGTGCCAGCTGTCAGTGTTTGACCCAGTGGGAAAGCTGCGATTCAGCTTCGCTCACCAACACGGAGTGGCACCAGTCACCGGAGCTGTTCACAGGGACAGTCTACATGATGCCAAGCCTGCTGGACATGACCGTGACAACAGTGAAGCAGACACCGAGCTAGCCTGACTCTGATGATACCCTGTGGCTACAGCTATGGACATAGCCCATGTCTAGTTAGCAAGTCTCTGCGGACATGCTAACAATAATAGGGTCAATGACGTTAGCAGGTTGTGTAACACTGACTAATTCCAACGGCTCTGAACCGACACATTCGCGTTACAGCCAGATGTTAGCAGGAGGCTAGTGCTAGCATTAATGACAAGGACGCAACAGGAATGTCAACACGAATGTCAACACTTGTCTGACGGCGTTAGTCCTCATTGTGTGTCTTCTTCAACGAGACGTCCGAGTCCATGAGACACATCTCTGTCCTCCAGAAGACACGGTTTCCTCAGTGCGTCTCAACGTGAACATTAACTCCTCCTCTGGGATGAAGCGGACGTGAGAGCAGCTGTCTCCTTCACTGTCTGTCTCTTCACTGTCTGTCTCTTCGCTGTCTGTCTCTTCCACGTCCGCCTGCGAGCTGCTGCTGATAGAACGAGTGGAGATGAGTGGACAGCTCTATCTCCTCATATGACTCCGCAGCTCCTCCTCCGCTGCTGTCTCAAACAATACTGAGACCCACCACCGGGTTCCCTCTTTATACCTCTATCCCTCCGCGCAGGCCAGATGTACACCATTCCTTCCGCTGCAAGGGCTAGTCCGCCTCCTGAAGCTTTAAACGTCGCTTGACAAAGTCGTGTTTGTTTTTTAGTTTTTTTTTAAGTGGCCTAATTGAAATAATCGGGATGTTTTTCCCAATTATATGCGCTTTTTATGAAAATATCAAATGTTTGTCGTGTGCGCAGTTCACTAGGGATCCCAAGACCGTTGTAGTTTGACTTGTATTTAAATCAAACATATAGAAATAGATTTAAAGTGGGTTTTGTTTGCATGTTACATTAAAGTATCTGAGAACCTCTGAGACATACACTGTATCATACTCGTGTTTATCAACATTCTAAGCATTTACAACAAAGAGAGCTGAGGTGAAACCGGAGGAAATCCAATTATATTTATGAAGATGTAAAATTATATTGTACTACATGATTGTCACAGAAATTATTCAGAGTAAGCACAGTAATTTGGCTGCGGATAAATAATAACTAAATTGCACATGTATGTATAAATCAGGCTTGTTGTTGTCCACAGACTATACGCTGTCTAGAATCTTACGCCCCCTGATGGCTGCAAACATAACTTGCAGTACACTTATGTCCTAAACATATATAACAATGCCTGTATTGTGAGACACATACACGTGTTCAAGCCATAGACTGAATGGTTCAAGCCCAGTCACTGTGGATTTCAAAGAGACATTGGCAGACAGTAACTGTATGATACATGTGTGACCGAAGTATGACAGATGTGAGAGTGACACAGGTACAAATAAATACATAAAAATACCACATGACATTTTTTACATTTACCCTTTTTTAAGTCAAATTAAATGGGTACGTGCTTATTTTATATAGCTAATATAACCAGTATAATATATACTAATATATAACTCATATAACTAATTTAAAAATAGAATATTTAAACAAGGGTTTCCCACACCTCAAAAAAACCAATTTAATCCCCAGTGAGGGTGAATACATTGTTGGTATGTACTGCATAATTTGATACATGACCTTTAACCTCTTGAAATTAGCAGTACAGCCTGTAAAATAATTTTTAAGAGCTGCATTTACATTGCCAACTGAAATTGAACTTCGTCACTTTGCAATATGAAAGTCCATGCGATAGTAAGGGCCGTGCATTTATGCTGAGTACTGCCAAATCATGTGCTCTTATGCAAAGTTCAGGGAAGGTGAGGGGACATTTTTGTCAAAGTACAACACTGAAGAAAACCCTTTTTTACATAAACACAATATTGGCTATTTTTGGTTGTTCGTCCCTATTTTTTGTTAAAAAGAGACAAATAAAGAGAAACCAAAATAATAAAGTTAAAATCTGTACGTGACAAAAGTTTTTAGTGTGTGGTTAAACAAATGGAAGGTTGTACAACAAGGTTGGTGTCAAAGAAATTGAAATTAATATAACAAAATACGACCTGATCTGTCTATTCTTAAAATAAAACCAGCAAAATGCCTAACTAACTACTCTAAAGGTGCAGATCTCCAAAATACACAGGTGACACCAAGTGTGTCTGTACAGGTGACTCTGTCAGTGCAAAAGAGTTTAGGGAACCCCGGCTTACCTAATGTTCAAACAAACCTCCCACCACAAACCATACAAATAGCAAACAGCAAAACAGCATCACAACAGATCTGAGACTGAGTCAAAAAGACCCTGAACCCTGAGGGCTTGCTCCCTTTATTCTGGAGCCCTGGGTTGTGATAGGCTGAACCAACGCAGCAGCTCAAACTACACAAATGGAAGCCATCATCATCAGCAGCAGCAACAGCAACAGGGGCACCTGAGAGAGAGACAGGGGATGGAGAGAGAGACAGGCAGGAGGGAAGACACACAGGCCCTTTGACCCTGCCTGACCTTGCTGCAAGTAACACTGGTGAGCAGGATGAATTTCTCCGAGCTGCTTCAGATGACAGATTTGAGAACCGTTAATGTTATTACACTGTCAATACGTCTGTGGTGAAAAAGGAGCTTAACATAAGAGTTGTAGAATATTAGCACTCGTCAGCTACTGTAGAGCAACACAAGGAACCCTCCTAGAACAGTACAAAATGAATAGAAGCTACAAGATCTTACAACTTGAAGACCTATAGTCATCTACACTGTGTCTGATGGATATTTCCATCTTAACACAAGGCTCACATTATACAGTGGATAAATGTATTTAATTCACATGGACTTTTAACACGGTTTCCCACAAATAGTTTTAACAATGAACAGGTCTATTACAGTGATTTGTTCGACCAGGTAGAGAGGGTTTTCAACATAGCCAGAGGAGGTTTGATCTCCTCCAGTCTGTGCTAATGTCCTTAGGGAAGATCCTGCCGGCTGTGCAGGGAGTGTATTAATGTGTGTGAATGGGTGAATGTGGCTTCTAGTGTAAAGTGCTTTGTGTGGTTATTAAGACTCGAAAAACACTATATAAATGCAGTCCATTTAACATTTGTGTATGAGGAAAGTAGGAACACATTATTTATCCATCCAAAGCAAAAAGTAACTTAAAGCAATAGATTTCCATCAGGCCATCACATTTGGCCAGGGATTTTAATGGAGTTGTGATACGTGTAAACGTTTTCAGATCAGTTTACTTTAGTTTATTGGACAGTGATTGTAACAAGGTGTAAACGTTGAATAATAGTGTTATTGTCTCTTTTCTTTCTGAGGACCTTTGATTAACCAGGAAACAGATTTTACAGCTCTGCTTATTTTTCTCAGGTACAACCCAATGACATGAACTGACTGACTAGTGGGCTACAGCGGCTGCTGACAGCTGACTCATATTTTTTTGGTTCTAGAGTCACTGGCCAAACGTCAGGGCTCAATGAGCCACCATGACACACTTACCCTTTAGAGTCTACAGTTATATCCCAATTTCATACAGACTCATTATTAATCTTAACAAATTAGACTTACTGGACAAAAAGGATTCAGTTCTTCACGTTCAATCATCAATCACATTTTATTTGTATAGCCCATATTCACAAATTATAAGGTGTGACATCCTCTGTCCTTAAACCTGAAAACGGGTAAGGACAAACTATTGAAAACCCTATTAACAGGGGGAAAGGATCATAGAAAAGTCTCCAAGGACGGACAGAAGAGCAAGAGATGCCACGTGTAATGGAGAACATCAGAAAAACAAGAGTATTTACACAGCAGAATGGAAAGTAAATGAATTGAGGAGTTATGGTCAGTAATAGAAGAGTATCTGGGTAGACATACTGTATATCAAGCAGTTTTGTTTTAATCATAGACCACGGACAGCGGCATCCACAATCAGGATCCACCACCACAATCCTTTTAAATTTATATTTGGCTGCTTTAACAATGGCCCATTCTTTCTAATCCATGTTCCACAGTACAAAACACAGCTTCTCTGATCGATTCATACCACATATAAACGGTACATTCAGAAATGTAGAAAAATATCTTTTGATTTGAGAGTGAGGCAGACGATGTTGATGCGTCAGTTCTTCTTCTTGGTCTTGGCTGATGCATTCCCAGACTTGGAGGTGGAGTTGTATGTGGGGGACAGCAGCATGGTGAGGAGCAGCAGCACAGGCACCAGCAGGTAAGGAACATAGATGGAGATCAGCAGCCAGCGCTCCTGCACAGTCTGGGGCCCTGGGTGGGGCTTCATAGGGAACTGATAGAAAAGGATGTGGGCTAGGATCGGAACCAGCGTGGTGGCCACGTGTGTGGAATACACGATGGCAGGAGTCCTGATCCACTTACAGCCACCTGAAAAGAAACATATGACTTCAGACACTCGTGGACTACAGCCAGCTCTCCTCAATGTATTACAAATAGTCCTTATATTTAGAATAATGTTCGTTTCTCTAAATTATTTTAAGCCGCTGGAAAATGGAGGAACTATGTATAAACATGGCAATGATTCCTTCCAGATAAAGTAATGTTTCTGTAAAACCCCTTCAATCAAAACTGAAAGTCATCACTTCAATCACACTTAGATGGCTTCATGTCAAATCCACTGTGCTGCGTACAGACTCAATGTCATGACATTTGACAGGAGGAGCATTTTTTACTATCTCAAAGTAGGTGGCTGAGGGAGGAGAAAAAGGCCTGTCAGGGGACATTTTTTCTATCTTGATAATATATCAAGATAATAACTTGTTCCCACATGATAAACATTTTGTGCACACAATTTTCTTGTTGGAACAAGTTTTTGTATGTGCAGCAAATGACTACTGCTGATAACAATCACATTTTCTGTACAAGAGCAAAAATAATCTAATTTTATGAAATTCTAAAGTGAAAATAAGTAATAATAATAATTGTTAAAGACACACCTGAATTGTAGGTAAATTATATGAATATCTTGTAAGATAAAATGAATCATTTTTCCAGCTTCTGGCTTCTTACCTCTCCCACAGTTCTTTGCAACTGTTGGATAACACCACATTATTTCTACAGGGCTTCTCTCTTATCAGACAAACTACAACTAAAGATACAAAGGTTAATCATCTGTGAGCAAGTTTGATGAACAACTGTCTATGAGTTGTTGAGTTTAACTCACCACTCCCTGTGTTCCAGCACTCAGGAAATGCATGTATTTCGTGCATGTATTTCTAAGTAGCATTTACTAGACATATGAAATAGAAAGTCCAGGCAGATTTCACACAACCTACTGACCTTTTAGGAAAGCATACGCTGCGATGGGAAAGAAAGGAATTTGCAGCAGACTCTCGCAGAAAATGAAGGACTTGAACCAGACCGGAGGATCCAACATCATGGGGTCTTTATATTCCTCTGCATACCAAGTCAGAAGATCTTTGAGCTGCAGGTCGGAAGGTGCCACATAGCAGAAGAGTTACTGACACCACACCGTCCCTGTTTAACGATCAGTCACTGGTAGCACGGGTACATTACATGGTTCTTGGTCTACTTACCTGCTGCGGGTACACATGTCCAGGGAGCAGAGCCTGCAAGTCGATAAATAACGTGATGGGGATGTGAGAGGCAAAGTAGAAGAAGAAGATGAGCTCTAACACACGTAGAGACATTGTCCCTGGTTTACGGAACACAAGTGACAGTGAAGGTAAACACACAGGGAAGTTTCAGCAGAACGATGTCGCAAAACCGCGTGTTGGTAGGCTGGATCCTATTGGTTCACAAGGAAGGATGGGGGCGTTTCCAGACGCACCATTCACCAACACAAGGACACTATTGGCTGCTGTCTGGTTGACACTGATCTGCTTTTTAGGTGCGTTCAGAAAGTCCAAAATGTCTCCTCTCCTAACCACTAGTCCTCGAGCCCGGTGGAATGTGTCAATAATGCAAGGAGAGATTAGAAGGAGAAGCTGTAAGGAGTTAGGAAAGGAGAAGACGTTAGGAGTAAGGAAAGTAGAACCACAGTGCGGAGCTAATCTGACTCGATTTATACTCCCTGTTTAAAAAACAACTTTATTCATAATAGAAGGTACGAGCAAAATGTACAGTACTCTGTGCCGTGCGCTGACAGTTATAGTACAGTTCCCTTTTCCAAAACAGAACGGCACGTCCTGAGAAAATATGTTTTCATTTTATACAAAAGGGAACATTTAATCATTACCTCCTCACAGGAAGAAACAACAAAACAGATTTAATTGTAAATGAACAGGACTGAATTGTTGAAATAATATGATAACGTGAGGAATATACATGAAGAAAACCCAAATGGAGAGAGGCTTGTGTCCATTTTACACAGTCAGGGGGTTGAAATAACTTTATTTATTTTTATATTATATTAAGTCGTGATGATGATAATGTGAACTATAAAAGTTAAATATGCTTGTGAGTCCAGACTGGACAGATGTGGCAGAGAAGAGTCGTGTGAGGATCATTTCCGGATCATGTCATGAGAATAATACAGCTGTTCTGTTTGTTATATTTACTTGGTTGTGTCCAGGGGGAATTGAAGCTCATTTTCTAATAATTTAGAAAATCTGAGCAACTCTTATTATGGCAGCCGCTGAAACACTTTCCGGGTCGTGTCACTCAGTGAGGGAGGTTCCTGAGCAAAATTGACTATTCGAACGCAGCCTTTGTTTATTCCTCAACCGCGGTGCACAAAGACCCGCCCCTTTCCTGTCTCTCTGGCTAGTGCCCTTTGCCTTCATGGGAGATTATCAGGGTAAACCAATCATAAGTAGTGTGTGGGCGGGTCTTCACGCGAGATTCTCGAGTGAGCCGGAAATCGTTTCTGCACAGTTGTGTATTCATAGACTGTATATATAGAGGTGTAGCATTTGTTCAGTAGGGCTGAGTGACATCTAGTGGTGAAGTTGCATGCTGCAGCTGAACACCCCTCGCCTCACTCTCCTCTTCCAAACATGAAAGAGAACCTGTGGTAAGGTCAGTTGTCATACAAACTCAAAAGGTGTTTAGTTTGTCTAGTTTGGACAAATGTAAAAAGTTTGTTTGCAAAATATATTTATTCTTTGCACAAGATAATTAACTTCTTCGCACAAGATCATTTACTTGTTCACACAAGATATTAACTTGTTCAAATAGAACTAGTTAATATCTTGTGCACACAGGATGGATAATATCACCCTTATGTCAGACCCCTCTAACTGTTGACCAGTTAAAAGATCTAGAAGTTATTAAAAAGCAGAATTCATCTCTGATATTCTGCAAGGAAACTTTGAAAGTATCAATAATTCCCACATATATGATATAATGATTGGGCTGTTTTATACAGCGACAGCTCTGCTGGTTCAGTAAGCCATGGGTCATGATGAAAAACGCTGTAGGCATTGTTTGAGTTCAGTGAGTGAGAGCACACACTCACGGTTTGCACATTGATGGAATCTGCTTTCTGTATATGAAAAGCACTGAACCTCTCAACACAATGAATCACCACCCATGGCTTACAGTGTTGCTTCAATGCTAAGATTTTTACTCGTCTTATATTTTCAGATCCTCCTTCAAAAAGGGGGACTGATTGAAAAAAAGCAAAAGTAACTGTGTTCATTCATTATAAATATTTTTTCAGTTATCAGTTATTGGTTCTCTGAACGTATGAAACATGCATGTGGGACAGGCAGCGAGAGTCTGACGTCTTTCTGTGTTTCATTTCCATTCAGTCACACATGAGGCTGAAAAACCCCCACGTGTCAGGCAGCCTATATTTAGTTTGTTTGAAACATTAAGGCTAATAGATCGAAAAATCATAATATATATTATAATAATTTTGCTAAATTCTTCTAAAATGATAAAAAGACATGATGACTTAAAAAGACAGCTCCAGGAGGGGGTTCCAGTGAGAGCTGTAAGTTATGACATCTCCTTGTGCTCATTATGTGTAAAAGAATCATGCAAAAGAAAAGTTTTTACATAGAACGACTTAGAAATTACAAACGTGCAGAGGGTTGCAATATATGTCCTCACGACTGGTCCAACACAAACTCCAAAGCAAAAAAAGTCTCCATATTTTTTATTCACTGAACTGAAGACACTCAAGGGAATCCAGGATGGATCCATTCAGCGTGCTGCTGTTTGTCCACGTCGGAACATGAACAAAAAAGTTGTCACATAATGATAATGTGATGAAATCTCCATGTAATTGTTTTAATGTTAATTTATTGTTTTTCTTCTCGGTGCTGTGTTTCTGAACCAGTGAGTCTGCTGACCCAAGTTGTGTAACCAAAGGGATTCTCGGTTTACTCTTATATTGAGGAAAAATTATAAATAGTGAAAAATGTGGCAACATCGTGGAGGAAGACCATGGATAGTAGATCGTGGATTCAGATTTATAAGTATATACATTATGCCTAATCACATATAATACCATCATTTGCCATACCTATATAATTACAAGTGTCATTGCTGCTCCCTTTATCTCTGTCAGACATTTTTTATGTACAAATATTTTAAACAAAGATACACCTCTCCATGTATGTTATCCACAATCATCAACGTTGTAAATATTGTTTAAGTGCTCTGATACCTGTGAAATCTAGTTCACTTCTGTCCGTCCTGGCAGAGAAATCTCTTTTGTCAAACTAAAACTGTTATACTTGTGTCAATACAGAAAATGCACAACACATCAAATGACTTGGATCAAAGCTAAAAAGTAGAGGCATGGTATAATTATTTTTACAATGACAAATCAGCCCATGAAATGACATTACATTTACCGTCCAAGCAAGATTATTCAATTTCCTGTTGCATCTATTTTCGCTGTTTTATTTTTGATGGGTTGTTTATGTGTGATCATCTCACAGTTGTCTAATTTGAGACAGCACTTGAAAGGCTGCCCCCAACCAGATGCAGTGGTGCAGTCTAACCAGGGTGCATGGATTTTAAATGTACAGTAAACTGCTCGATCTGATGTTGCAGTTAATCTATTTAGATGTGATTTTCATCATCCAAGGTGACGTTTGCTGCTCGTAGATATTTAGAGTCATGATATTCAGCCTCGTCTGTTGCCAGAAGCCCTGGGCCCTCGATGTCCACATAATCCTGAAAAGAAGAGGACAGGGACGTTTTAATTCACCCTCAACATACCACATATCCCAACTATCTACCTAGTCAAACTGTGATGCAACATACTGTATGAGCAACTCATTGAAAGATTAGTTTTTTCTTAAACATTTTTTAATCATAGTTTAAATTCTAGGAAATTACCCTAAATGTAAATTCTTTCTTTCATCTCTGAGGATGTTGTGTTACATGAGATAATTTAAAGGGCATGTAGCTTTATATTCTAGATGAAGTTTGCATTAGGTTTCTTTACTACATTTTACACATTAAAACAAAGTCAAGAGATCCAAGCTTAGGAAATAATCATGTAAATCATTAGAAACATGGTTCAGCCATTCAGCTGTTTCTTACTGCATCATTTTCCAGGATGTTCTCCAGCATTTCGACAATGTCTGTGAATGAGGGTCTCAGTGTGTATGGCTCCCGCCAGCAGGCCTGCATGATATGAAGTCTGGGGGGGATTAGACATTTCAAATCATGTTATGAACAACTGGGAATAAAGGTACAGATGATGATACAAAATGAAATAAAGGACATTAGTGAAGATCAGACTGACATTTTGAAAGAATATTATTTCATTGAATAATGTGTCACAATAAGGGGATAGAGAGGATGAAATGCAGGAGCTACAGATTCAGGTGAAAAAAATAGAGTCCTTTATTGTAGGCAAAACACGGGGAAAAGGAACTTAAAGCAAAAACAGGTTTCCACATCGAAACTTGACAGGAAAAGCAGAAAGCGTACAAGCAAGTTGAACAAGACCAACTAAAAAAGGGAAGCACACAGACTTGTATACACAAGGGGGCAGGGCTGAACACAGGCGAAACACTTTAGGAAAAGATGCAGACAATCACAAGGGTGGGTGTTAAAGGTAGGTATGTTTATGAGCGGCTGAGCTCGATGGAAATAACTCGCAGTAGTAGTTGGAGATTCAGGTAGAAGAAGGGATTTTATTATTCCCAACAAATTAAGGCCGACAAGGCAGAATTATGAAAGAAAATACAAAATAAAACAAAAGAAAAAACAAACACTATGAAATAAGAAAATAAAAAGGCACCATGGCCAAACAAATAATTACAATAACACTATACTGTTTTCAACAAACACTTCCTCGAGAGCGCTCAGACTTACGTCCCTCTTACATCAGCTCTCCCCGACTTACGTCCTCCCATGTCTCTCCCCCCGACTCAATGATCAGCCCGGCTTAAATGGACCTAGACCACGCCCCGTATAATTGGAACATACCAATATTACATTAAGCACAGGGGTGTCCCAGGTACGGCCAGCTTCATAGCTTTAATCAGCTTAAACACTAAAACTCAATATGGCCGGTAGCATAACCAGCAACATATTGACACACAATTGTTCCCTAAAGGCATAGCCTACTAATTCTAGAACAGACTGTATACCGACACAGACCACAGACACGTAACACACACAGACAACATTTATACATATAACACGTGTCAACATGACAGTATATTGGTGCGGTGACGGGCGCCGCACGCACCGATACACAGGTAAACGGGGCAGTGCCATCACTGCCGTGACGGGCGCCGTGCGCTCCGTCACAGTGGGAAACAGGTCAAAGTCAGAAAATCAAGCTTGAGACACACAAGGAGCATAATATCAAAATACAACAGGAAACAGGATTCAGGGAAAAACAATGAAATACAAACCAAATCCAAACACAGTCTAAATGTGTTTAATCAGAAAGTGTCCAACAGAATCCGAAAGCTCTTTAGTTACATAGAGCTCAGAGTCATGACATAATGATGATTAATCAGTGACAAGGTCAACGTCTAATATCACAGAGAAAAAGCTGGGAAAGCAGCAAATCAACCTCACTTCATGGGCTGAACCCTGTAGAGTGAGATTAGTTTGGACCATAACTGACTGTTAGTTGAGTGTCTACAAGTAAAACGGTGAAAACTGCAAATTCACAGCCAACTATTTGTAATTTAATAATTATTCATTACAATATAGCAAATATTGTATGCACTTAAGAAAGACTATATCAAATTTGAAACATGAAAGTGCATGACAGAAAATATATATATCATTATTATTCAGTCTGATTTTATAGATTTTTACTCACATCTCTGGTCTGCAGCCTTGAGGGTTTGTGTTTTTTTGACCGATACAGATGTGGTACACCACTGCCTCTGATGTCTCCAGGTCTGGGTATGGTAAGGTACCTGAAAATGTAACGTGTACGTATGATCACAATGACAAAATAAAGTACAGATAGTTTAAATTGGTTGAATCAACTTTTCCACTGTTAAAATACATGTAGCCCATCAGGGTCTTTAGTTACCTGCTGTCTTTGAAAGTTAAAGTAATGAGTTTCATTGAATCCTCTTGGGTGGATAGATGAGTTAAGGATTGTCCCAAAGTGAATGAGATTGTATGATAATCAAAATAAATGTTTTTTTTAATTTCACTTTATCTGCCACTTTAATATGAAGAGTATTTTGCTTATCGTCTTTGCCTGTGTCTCATTGTGTTTAGGTTTTGTTGGATTTGTGCTCTCCCTCAGTTCTTTGTTTCCTGTTTTAATTTGAAGTTTTTGTTCCTCGTGTGTTTCCACCTTGAGTTCCCGCCCCCTGTGTCCAATTATCCAGTCAGTAATCATTTCTTTGGTTTTTGTAAACACTACCAGACATTTCCACTAAACATGGTGGAATGATGGGACATGGGTCAACAAAGAATCCATTAAATGTTGTCACCGATCCAGACAAAGGGAGAGATATAGAAATAATATTTACTATCTTTAACCAGGCATTTTGTAAAATACATTACACCTTCCGATCATGATAAATATATGTATATATAAATACTGCTCTTTACTCACCAAATGTCTGCATCTCCCACAGCACGATGCCAAAGGCCCACACATCTCCCTTGAAGCTGTAGTAGTTGTTCCTGAAGTACTCAGGTGGGTACCAGCGCAGTGGCACTGGCTGCTGTATAAGTTATACATATTGGAAAAAGGTGTTTTTTTTCTTTGGTATGAAAGTATTTTGAATCACTCATAACAGTTTTAGACTCAGTCACAATTGTAATATACCAGTATGATTATATATGGTGAGTTGATGGTGGAAATTAAGAGTTAACATTATTTCATGTTACTTCTGGTCTTTCTCATCAACACCATGTTTTTCGGAAACTGTTGTTGAAGAAAGATCAAATTGAGAGTGTGGTCAGTGTTGAAATTATGAGATGATTTTCTACCAATGAAACCTTCATTAAGTGCTAATGTTTCAACTCAGAGGGTTTATGATGATTTATTTAAAATTGATACAATCTCAACAACCTGTCATCTGATAAAGTCAAATGTCCTGGTGGTGTCATGCATGTCAACTATTAGGAAAAGTGAAATAAGTGTCACCGTTATCGTGTGGTCAGTGTTGTCTTACCCGTGGGTTCCTCCAGCGGCTGCTGTGGCGACTTGTGATGCGTGACAAATCTCGGGCAAGGCCGAACTCTGCCACTTTCACCTCCCAAGGAAACTTATTGACCATGATATTCCTCAGAGCCAAGTCACAGTGCACAATCTACAGGGAAGACCACAGCAGAAATGTATTCAGTTTTGGTGGACAAATTGTAAGAGATTGAAACATTACTCATCCCCATGCAGAGGACAGACTATGTTGTTACCATTTTGGAGCGCAAGTGGTTCATAGCTAGAGCGATGTGATAAGAGGCGATGGTGAGGAGGCTCTGCAGCTCAGGATCTGCACTCAGGTGACTTCTGTTGCTCTGCAGGAAGGTCTTCAGAGTGCCATAGCTCACATACTCCATGATCAGAATGTAAGGATCTGCACAAAGCAATAGACACAGTCAAACACACTCATAGATATGGTGACACAGTCCTAACTCAGAGAGCAGCAGTGAACAACAGGGTGGAAGTTAAAGGACTTTCCCCTCTTTCTTTCCAGCCGGTGGAACAGGTTCATCCTCCCAGAATACACTGCATGAATCTCACCCTCAGTGTTGCTCCAGTCCAGTAACTGCAGGATGTTCTTGTGATGCACCAGTTTCCTCATGATGGAAACCTCTATGTCCACATGCTTAGAACGGACACCTCAGGAGGGAAAAGACACAGGAATCAAGCACACTATGATTGATAAGTTACTTTAGCAACATTTGACCATGTGTGAAATGAGGCACTTTTTTTGCACTGGCCAAAAAAACGTCTAACACCCACTAACATCCGACCTTTGTCTACAACGAGAACGGATTCAATCAGCATTCACTCCTCAAATGACTCTGCAGTAGTGTTGGATTACAGTTAGTCGCTTTTGATTTGATGGACATGTTAAGTGAGAGCTACAAAGATATTCATGGTATCTTCATAGCTTTGGAAATGATTTGATATGGTCCAATTTTGTATGCAGTTTGTCTCTAACATAGGTAAATGGAATGCTTAACCCTCTTTTACAACTTACATGGGTTTTGGTTTTGTGCAAACATGATAACTTTGTGCCTTTTATCTCAGAAACAGCTACATAAAATAAATGCCTGTGTTTCTAACCTTCCTTGCTGATCTTGCACGTGAACATGTTGTGGCCTTTACACGTCCCTCTGGTCATCCTGGCCTGGTAGAAGGCGCCCTCCTTTCCTGATTTGATCAGCTGCATTAGGTTCAGATCTGTCTTAGTGAACCGAGGAACCTTCAATAAATGACATGAGACATTCATAAGAGGCGGCTGGAGGCAGCTTCAGAACAGCAGTGACACGGGCATCCACCAACAAACCAATACCACGCAGGTCAAAGTCACACTAATTGTCCACATTGCACCACAACTGTTGTATTTTGGCTCCACCTTGAGCTACAGTGATGATATGTTCCACACAAAAGCATTAGCTGACAGATCTGCAGAGATGATGGGATGCAGTCATGTCAACATGGAGCAGAATCTCCAAGGAAAGTTTCCAACATCTTCTTAAATCCACGGCACCAAGAACTGAGAGAAAAGTGAGGAACTACCCAGTATCAGGGTGGTGTTTCTGTTAAAGAGCTCAGTAAGTGGGTATCATGGCGCTCAATTCACCCTCTGATGCATGGGAGGTGTCCTCTGCTGTGTCCACAGGTGACTGGTGGCAGAAATCAATTGCTAACAGAGATCTAATATCTGATAAATAAATAAATTTTTCTATCTGAATCGTGCAATGGCGTGGAGAAGTTGGCAGAGTGGTGGTACCTGTGGCCGGCCTCTCCACAGCCCCCTGGACGAGGCCCTGACTGTGCTGCTGTGCTGCAGGGAAGCCCGGAGAGAAGGCTCCTCATCTTCCTCCTCCGCTGCTGGCTGCTGCCTCACAGGCCTGACGGGTGCCTCTAGCCGAGGGACAGGGCGAGGCGCCGATTTCCTCACCTCCAGCTCTCTAATGGTACGAACCAAAGAGCGATATCTACAAGAGAAAGTGGCGTATATTGTGAAACACACAGCACTCAACACTGTACCTTCCTCTACTGTCTCAAGATGTAGTCTTTTCTCTCTCAGTCTGATTGGAGAAGGTTGTTTATGCCTTATTTTCATCTTGTTTAAATAATTGTATTCAGGGTTAAACCAAGCAGCACTTTGATATCTTCAGTTTGTACATGATCACAACAGCTGTTCTCGTCTGCACTTCACTGGTTACTACAGACTTGATTTCAAATTGTGCTGAATATTTCTAAAGAACTTCACGGCTCAGCTCAGCCTCAGATCCTCGACCAGAGCTCTGCTGGTTGTTCCAGCTTCAGTGACTTCAGTGAGCTTTTATAATCAGGGCCCCTCGGCTCAGAGTCTCCCTGCCCGAGGATCAGAGACATCATTTAAATCACCTCCCTGAACAAGGGAAAGCTTCTATACGAAGCTCAAGATTCTTTACGAAGCTCAAGGCAGCTTTGGTTGGGAGTATATATATATTTTTTAAATACTAAAAGAAAGAGAAAAGAAAAGAAATCCTATCTGGACAATGTTTCTTAGACTGACTTCTAGACTGGCTATGCTAGTGGTTCTTTGCGGCTGTTCTTATAACACACTTATAACAAAATTAAAATCATAGAATGCTCATATGCTCACACTGGTAATGGTTAGTAGCTTATAATGACATAAAAGCACCACAACAGTGTTAAATGTTTAGAAGAAGCACCACCACAAAGGTGATGTCTTAAAACCAGAGTGTGATATACGTTCGGTCTGAAGCCAGCAGCCTGTCGGTTAATGTAGGTCAGCCCGTGTTGAGTTTCTGCAGAAATACATGCTGGAGGCCAGTTTGACAGAACAGGAAAACCACACAAAGAACTAGCAACAATAACATGAGCAGTGGCTGCATTCTTTTTGTATTTACTCCTGCACTGCGCCTGCGGCTCTTAAATGGAATAGAGACATAAGTAAAGTAGTTACACACGTGCTGTTACCATTTTTTGACAAGGTTTTATTTGCTCTTGTATAAACTCAGTTTTCACGTTTCATTGAATGATATGAAACCCTCTGCAGGATGTTCTGTTAAAATAAGATCTACTCAAACATGTAATTGAAAACCTTGACGTACTAGCTGCACTTGTGAATTTAGTCTTGAATGTTTCACCGGCCACACTATGTGTTTGGTATATAAAAAAAAAAAAATTAAAAAAAAATCAAGCCTTAGTGCAACTGTACCAAAGATTAAAACACAATCCACGACACTGACACCAGTAAATTCCTCGTGAAATCATTTTAGCCCCTCTTACTTTCTGATACACAGGATGCCCAGCAGTGTGAACGTCAGGACGGTGAAGGAGAGGGCCCCCGCGAGGAAGTAGACACCCTTGTCCATCACCAAGACTTAAAGAGTAAGAGAGAAACACTCAGCTCCAACGGGCTCTCACTGTGTGTATCTAAACTCAGCTGGATGAAAATGTTACCTGTAGAGTCTGAGGGCGGAGTCGAGCCTATAACTTCACTGGTGTTATTACCATCCATCATATGGTCTGCTCACTGAAGCGGACTATGTCTCAGACACGAGTCGTCAGACTGGAAGATGGCGATCGTGGTGTTAAAATACCATCAGTGATCCAAAGAAATGCTGAGCAGAAAGAAAGGTCACAAAATGAAATACTCAGAAACACGGGACTTTCTTTGTGAACGGATCAATGGCCCCAAACATTATCACACAGAGGAGACACATGAAGCTGACACATTTAGATTAAATGTTTACGATACAACGGAGTCTCACCTGTGGTTACCTGAACACCAGATCATCCTTAAACTGACTGGGACGACAGTGGAGCTGGAGCAGTCCGTCTGGGTCTGTCCTGTTTATTGTGCTCAACAATTCAACGTGGTCTTGTGCTAAGCCTGTCTGTACTGTCGCCAGCAGGAGACGTCATCGCATGTCAACCACCAACAAAAGCAGAGGAAACGCATTGTAGCAGCAGGCGCTTTGAGATGCATGACACTGTATCACATTCCACCTATGACTTAACTGCAGTCAAATCAACTATAACAGAACTTAAACAGGCAGTGACAGATCAGTGATGGGATTTTTGAGGTGTGAAGGTCTCAGATGAAACAAAATGTAAAACACAATGAATCAAGTTTAGCTGGTTTTGTTAGATTCAGATCACATACGAAAATTAGCCATGTTCTTTCAACCCAAAATGCTCAGAATCATCGAATCTAGTTACTTTTATGTGTGGCACGATGGTGCAGTGGTCAACACTATAGCCCCAACGATTCTGGGTTCGAACCGGAGCCTTTCTGTTTGGAGTTTGCATGTTTTTCTGTTCTGTGCTGTGAGGGTTTGCTCCAGGTACTTCAGCTGGTCCATTGGAGACTACTCTAGCACCTAAACCAGGTGCACATGTGTGGGTGAATGGTGTATAAAGAAGTTATCCTGTATCATTAGTTGTGTCCCCATGGCCTCACTGTATCCTGTCAGTGTGTGTGTGTGTGTCTATTAATGTTGGCCCTGTGATACACTAGGGACCTATCCAGGGTCTCTCTCGCCCCAAGGTCAGCTGGGATTGGCCCCAGCTCCTCAGGAACCCTCAAAGACGGTATAGATAAGAGGTATAGATAATGGACGTAAACTTATAAAGAGATATTATATATTTTTTTATACCAGTGTCAGCTCAAGTGATTTAATCCCTTTTTTGCACTGAAATAGACCAAGTTTTGAAAGTAGTATTTCATTGAAATTAATATTTAAAAATATGTATGTAAAATCGTACATTTTCTCCAGTGAAGTAACAGGCAGCTATAGATTGTACATTTTTGTGGTATTAAAAAAATATATATATATACCTCAAGTCTGACTTGTTAAATGGCTATTTATTTATCCTGGTGAATTTCTGGAGAAAATAATAAGAAACATATCAGACAAGATTTCAATTTTAAAAAATGAGGTGGTGAGAATCACACTTAAGTCTCCACTTAAGAGTTTAGGGAAACTCAACTGTAGAAACCAGAATAGAATGGGTTAATGAGACAGAGAGGATTAGATAAGAGGCGGAAAACAAAAGGACCTCACATGTGCGTGACAGAAATATCTTCTGCAGTGAGGGGAAGTTGCTGCAGAGACCCCGAGTGTGGTTTCCTCTCTCATCTGCAGATAAACTGCACCAACACCACAAGTTCCACTGACGGCTGTACACCTTCACACTGACATAATGTCACATCATGGTCAATGTGACAATGGTAATGTTAAGAAGGTGTAATGTAACACACTAACACAATGCATTCACATAGTGGATGAAGTGAAGGACTGACGTGCTGGTGCAATATAGATATTAAGTCATGTTGCCCTTTTCCACCAAGGCAGTTGAAGGGCCTGTTTTTTGGAGCCAGTGCTTTGCTCGAATAAGTTCTTTGTGTTTTGACAAATCAAAAAATTGGCTCTTGGTGAGATAAAGTGCTATGACTTTGGCACCAACCCTTTGCTATTCTAGACGACTAGAAGAAAGACCTGTCTACGTCAGGAAGCGGGATTATTATATCATTTTTATAAAGAGATTGTTTTATAAGAGAGTTGTTTGTAGTCTACGCTGTAGTCTGCTGTTGTTGATGCTGTGCTTGAAGTCGGTGCTAGTGTTACATGGAAATCGTATAGAGACTCTATGGTGAATCTAGCCCCTTGAAAAGCTCTGTTCTTAAAAGGTGAAGGTGAACCGGCTCTGCAGCAGCCATAGCACCAGGTTCACCTTGGCTGAAAAAAAGTTGATGGATCACCAAAGGTATAATTCATGAACGTCTGTACCAACTCTTCTTGTAATCACTCCGTTTACAAAAACTGCATTCCCCTCCCGGACATAAATGAAAACATTTCAGTCTGCTGTCATTTTTTGCTCTGCAGAATTTAATTTGTTTGTTGGATATTTTGTTACAGATCAACAGTATCACTCCATATACAACTACAAGTACAGTATTTTGTACAGTTCATATTCAAATACATACTTTTCATTGGCTTATTTACAAAACACATTTTTATGTACATGTTTTCATGTCAGTGCAACGTCACTTTCTTTCAACAAACACCTTAAAAAAATTTCTTTAAATTAACACGTCTGGTTCAGATCCAACAGAAATGAACTTAAATAAAAAGAGGCTACAGACACTGACAGATAGCTCAGTAGTAGATTGCACTGTCTGCGACCCTGAACCTTTCTTCTGGTGGTGGTGGTGGTGGTGGTGGGGGGGCTTCTAGAGAGGGGAGGGGTTTCCGATTTGAGCCCCGCGTTTTACAGGATCAGCGTTCGCCCAGTTTCAGCTTCAGAGCTCAGTTCTGTTGGGCCGAAAAATCTATGTTCCAGGATTATAAAAGTTGTGCTGAAAATTACCATCAACTATAAACATTGTATTTTTGCTGATACAGTTGAAGCCACATGTGTAGTTAGCATAGCATCACACAAGTAGTCGTTTGAGGGCCAAAGGGGCAACATTAAAGGAAGCAGACATTTCCAATTGGGGACTTAAGAGACAGATCCTTAGTTAAATGCTTCCCTTTGAGCCATGTGATGACAAACACGGACAGAAACTGGACATGGGCTACAGCTCGGTGCAAAGGAGGGAGGAAACAAAGAGCTCATTCAAGGAGAGCCCTTGTATGTACATTTCCATTTGTTCAATAAACATAATCTGCAAAGGAAGGGAACAGTGACAGAGATCTCTCCACTCACAGACGTCCATAATGACACCACCTTCTCATAAATACAGCAGCTAAAAGGGGCGAACAGAACGACTCATCTCATGTGATCTAGAAGACAAAGTGGGAAATCGTCCGCAGTCTGTTCACAGTGATTAGAGTCCCACACAGCAGACTCATCTCTGCTGCAGGACTCTGCACAGCAACACATGCGTTTGTTCATTACAAACTAACCTCAACAGTCACATCAAACCTTCAGATAAGAAGAGCAACAGAGTTTAGAATTAACATTGAACGGGTATTTAGATTCAGCACAAAGAAAAAGAAAAAAAAAAGATATATATGATCTAAATGTTGGGTCCAGTGATGAGCGATAAGATAACCGATACAACTACCGTCCAGACACATGCCTTAGCTCTCATCAGATTCAACGGGCTTTGGTTAGTTTTAAGTATAAATAAACGGTCAACTTAAATCATCAGCCGATCTGAAATGTTGTTATCGTTTCCTTTAATTCAAGTACTGGAGTTGTGTTGTGTTTTTCTTGTATTTGTTGAAATCCAGTGGGATTATGATGATATGATATATGATATGACACTAGGGATACATTTAAATGACTGTCTCTCACTGTACCACATCACCTACCAATGAGTTCACGTAGACAGAACTTCTATTCTGGGTCCATGGGGACAGATGAACCAATGAACAAGAACAGGAATAAAGATAGTTTATGATAAATTAATAAAAGATAGATTCAACAAAAATAATGTTTAGAAATACAATAATAATGACAGGTGAAATACTGAAAGTATTAAAACTAGATTTGGACACAGGACCTCCTGAGGCCCTTGTCAAATAAGTTCATGTCTAGCTGCACTTAGTATCAACTAAATGATCAGTTTATTAAATTAGTTTTGGGGCCATAAGAGTCTGGGAAGTGGAGCTGGCCACTCCACCCAGTAAGTAATCCAGTGTTACTGAAACTTCCACAGATATTTAGCAAGTCAACTTCTCACCCAACTGCAGTTATGTACAGGATAACTCAACTACATTGTGACATTGTTGTTGAGTGTGGTTGGAGGTTCAGCTAAGTGCAAACACATCCACCAGCAACACCAGGAACACTACAGCTGCTACCACTACTATTCCCGGACCATCTTCTACTTGGGTGATATGTTGGGCATATATTTAACCTTGATTTAAGGGAGCAGTCTTCTCATTCCTTCTTTACCTACAGCCATTGAGCTGAAGAATATGATTTGGAAAACCTTGGGAGTGAATTTAGAAAGAGGAGAGCTTGATAGACTCTGTAGCCTGCACCTTGTGTCTCCTGGAGACTTCAGGTTTGAGGCTACTAGCAGCTAATTTAAGTGAAATTGCACTGTAGGTGAAGTAGCAGCCAGGTTTTGACTATAGCTAAGAATGTGTTGGAAAAAAATGACAACATCTGTGGTTCTGCTGCAAAGATTTAGATTCCTGTTGTTAAGCTGTAAGGGGTGTGATGCTAAATCTGTGGAGAAGTCTTTAAAATTACTCTTTAAGTAACAATGTTAAAATGAAGGTGAATTAAATTTTGATCACTTCTTTTTCTCCTTTCTTATTTGGGAGGGGGCGAACATTAGTGTCACGGACTGGTTTGAATCTCACCTGCAGTGGGTGAAAGGTACATGTGGAGACAGAGCTGCGAAGATGAGCCTGACTGCTCTAAGTGTGGCATTGAGATAAATATCATCCCTGACCTGAAGGGGCTCCTGTGGCTTGTTTCAAAACAACAAATCTATTAAAAAAAAAATAAACAATGCATGTGCAGTATAAAAAGAAAAGAAATATCAAACATATGTTGTGTATTAATTATGATATAAGCATGTCTCTTCTGAAATCATGGCACCTGTCCTAAGCAAATCAAAGATTCCTGCTCAAGCTTTTCAGAGATTCTCAGCGAAGTTATGGATACACACAGATCAACATTGCACAAATCAACACTGATATATGGCAGCTGCAGGATGAAACAGTTTTGGCAAAAGCGCCTAATTTCATCTGGATGTGTGTGATTATCCCCATAAGGGGGGGCAGATTTATGGGGTTGGGGTGAAATGTTTGTACCATGTCTCCTACAGGAAGGACGCATTTTTATATTATTAATACTGTCAGACTTTTAGGGTACAAGTGGCTGAGCGGCTGCAAGAAGCAATGAGGTAGCATATGACTTAAATCTTCCTTCGTGAAACAATCACTACTAGAACCACTTTTTTAAAAGTTTACCAGACACCAAATTCCATCATCATGTTGACTTGTGGCACCAAATGTAAAATCCACGCACACGCTCTGGGCTCTGTTTACACTTGGCATTAAAAGGGTCTTCAATCATTGGCTGTGCATTTACAAATAGAAAGCATGACGTAGTCTTACTATTTTCCTTCTGCAGGTAAGATATCCGGGCTCAGATCACACGTATACTCCAATTGTCTTTTTTTCTCCACTCTGACATCACAAATGATAAATGCACAATAACAAAGCAACATCACTTCATGACTTGGCCATACTGGCATACATTCAGAGACGTGTTAGTATGCGAGTATATGTTACACGTATGTTATGGCGGATGTTGTTCACGTGAGGAAGAGGAGGAGGAGAGGAAGGAAGGGGAGCAGGGGTTAGAGAAAAGTGCACCAGTTTAGTGCTTTCACCGGGGCTTCCATGTTGTCTGGGCAAACCTTTGCACTAATCCATGTTTGCGATCAAGTGTAGAAAGTGCTGCGATGCATCCCTAGAGACAGAGAGCACTGTCTGACTCTAGTCATTAGCAGTTTGTGAGAATTCTTCAGACTGATCAGAATGTCTGGTGCTTCCTGCTCAGAGCAGCAGGCGGCAGCAGAGAGCAGGCGTAGTGCTGGCTGAGGGAAGACAATGCGCCATCACTGGAGGACACAGTATTTCTTGTAGTCAGACTCAAAGTCTTCGTCCATGCTACTGGTGTCGGCCATCTTCTTGCCATCGATCTTTGGCAGGAACTGGGAGTAGTTTACACCTTGCTGCTCGTAGAAGAGGATGTAGGCTGAGTCGGTGTCGACTTCCTCCGAGGGCACTTCCTAAACAGGAAAAAAAAAAATGTCACAGTTGAGTTCTGTTTGTTATGCGTGAGTGTGACATTGTATGCTTAGCCAATTTTACCCTAAAGTAAATATGTAATGAAAGGTATACTTTGAAATACAAACATATAAACTGTTCTGCTGTTATTTACCTTACAACTGCTGTCGTTGTAACAGTACCACTTATCATTGGGGTTTTTGGCATACGTCACATAGTGGCCTCCTCCCATGATTCCTGAATGGCACTGAGAAGATAAATCACAACAATATTTAGATTTGTTTCAAACAGTAAGTCTATTATAACTATCTGTATGGCAGGGACTTACTGATATTGCATAGAGGTTGTAGATGTCGTCCAGACACATGTTGTCTCTGTTCTGAAGCAGCAAGTTGTCGGCATCCATGTTGCTCTCAGTGCTGCAGCCCGAGCTCATCCCGTTGGTATCACCGTTCAACAAGTGCACATCACAGTGGCTGCTGGATGCCTCAGCACTGCACACTGACTCTGATGCGTTTGCTTCTGCTGATCCAGGAAGGCCCATCACCCCTGCTACTGCACTCCCCTCTGTGTCTGCCTGTGGAGCATCCTCCCGGGGCTCAGCCTCCGGATTTGCAACAGCATCCAGGTTCTCCTTGCTGTTAGACAGGCGGTGTCTGCTGCCCAGCTGAGGCAGGCGTAGTCGGCCAGGCCTCCGCCCTCCGCTCTTTGGGCTACTGGAGGGGCTGCTGGTCCGGCTGAGAGAAGGAGCTGACTTCCTGCTCGAGGCAGGGGAGGCTGTTGGGAGACCACGGGTGAAGCAGCAGTTATACTAAACTTTCTTTAGTTCAACATTATTTCAGGCTCTCAAGAAATCATCAAACACACAGTGTAATGATCAACATGTGGTACCTTTGGGGAGGTTGCAGAAGCCAGCGGGAGCAGAGATGGAGGACAGGTTGTCTTCTCCGACCCTCAGTAGATCCTCACTCTCACTACGTGAGTGGAGGCTGTGCTGCTCCAGGTCTCTGGGAGCCAGGAAGGCGCTGGGGTCAAAGTTCCCCCGCGGGAACTTGACAATCTTCTGGGACTTGATCCAGCGACCATTAACAAACTGGAAGCGCTTCAAGTGGACAATCTGGTGAGGAGACACACAAACAGGGTTGTCCTATTGTTGATGCAAAGGTAATTGATATTACTGATGACCACACAGAGCTCTAGGTCTAAACTACAACAGTAAGACAAGAGCACAGGTCCGACAGAGTCTTATAAGTGTGCCACTGACCAGAATGGGTGGCAGCCTCCAGAGGTCCAGCTTTTTCGTGGCTAGCCGATGGGTCTTGCACTTGGAACAGTAATAGAGCTCATCCTCTCCCAGCTCCTCTTCACTGGTGAAGGCCTTCAGACAGCTGTCCAAACTGATGGGCTCAGCCTGGGCCCGACGGGACTGCTCCACACTGCAGTGCTCCTCCACGATCTGCAGAGAGACCATGATGTGATAAGACTGCATGGAGTGAGGGTGTATTCACAGTACCCGGTTCATCAATACAGAGAAAGAAAAATGTGTGAATCATGGTTTAAAATCGAATCTGTTGATCTCTGAGTCCAAGTTAATGTTTCCCTTAAGGTGGTCCTAAGAAATCACGTTCTTATAGGACAATGCTGGTAAGCATCAGGCTATCAGTTAAGGTTAGAGTAAGTCTGCATAAAATTAATGAAAGTCTGTGATTCCCCAAACAGTGACGTATGTGAATGCAAGTCTCACCCTCTCCTGGGAGGTCTGGTAGCGGAGGTGCAGGGCAGTGGGGTCCCAGTCCACAGCAATATAAGCATTTCCAACACAGGCTCTGTCCTCTGTGCAGTCTATTGTACAGCCTCGACAGAACCTGGAAACACAAAGATGCAGCTGCAGTACATACATTCACCTGGGCACAGAACTCTGGAGCACATCCATTAAAAACTATCCTTGTTTGAATTCAATCTAATCACTCTGATCAACCTTGCGCAAAAACAAGTGTAGATTTAAAAGATTTTATTGGATTTTCTGTTTTCAAACAGTGTTACTGTAGAAAGTGAACAATAAAAAATACCTTAAATCAGCTGTTTAAAAATAAAAGCAGCAGGTTCCATTTTGATATATTTCATTAAGAATAGTAAAAAAGTGACAAAATCCCTGTGAATTATTGATAAGAAAAACCACAAAATACTATGCGTTAGAAAGACTTAATTTGCATTTATTTTTAAATCATCAACCTGATTGGTACACAAGAAAATATCATATTTATTAAGTGTTATTACGGGAGAATATTGTATTTTTATATCTGTTTTTTTTACACGCCCTCTTTACGCACTATCAATGAGCAGTAATTAAGATGTTAACGAGGGAAAAATCTAAGTTAATAATCTGGTGAATTTGGAATATGATTATGCAAGATACGACATTAATAAGGGTTTATAATGACTTATAAAGAGCCAATATGCTCCCAATACACATGCTGAAAAGAAACATATTTAATTTCTTATCTACGTTCATAAATCTAGACGTCTCCCAAGTACCAAATGTGTAAGAACAATGTCTGAATGAAAGAAATCTTACCTGTACCAGGGACACCAGGCACACGAGTTACCATCCTTACCAACGACCCGCAAAGTGAAGGGGTACTGGTAGCCCATACTGTCATCACTGCAGGTTCACAGATGTGGAGGAGACAGAATGAACCATTAGTTTTCTTCTGATGTCAGGCTTACTGTCTGTGTTACAAAACCATTTCTTTGTTTTATGTATGTGATGAGTCTTTCAGCAGTTGGTTGAACCCAGAGTAAATAACAGAAATGGATGAAGCGTTAGATCAGCAACAAGGCTACAGTATGTCAATCAGCTCTGGCCAGTCACCACAATATTCTCTTTGCTGTGCAACACTGAGACTACGTTCACACTATTACATTTCCAAACGCCATTTTAAAACTATACTGAACTCCATCCAGACAAGTGGTGTAGCTTTACATCTGAAATAAAACCATTCACATAAGTAGATACAACATAGAGCAGATTTATTTGCTTTGTTGCAAAATACTAAGAATAAGAAAGACAGGGAATTATTTTCCTGTGAGTGAAGACAAGGTCGAACTGCTACATTAAGTCTAAGTCAAGTATATTTATAAGAACACTGACATTTTAATAAATACCCCCCAGTAAGATGGAAAGGATCTGTGTGAGCTTCCTTGGTTACTTCAGCAAAAAGATACTAGTATAGCATTGTGGCGTCAGGACAAACTGATATTGTTCATGTAGAGAATACATAACAAGTTATGGGGATGAAAGTGTCAATTACCAGTCCTGGGCATGGTTACTAGCTTCCTGTGGCGGGAGTGGACTGGCCAGACGGGAGACTTGGATCCAGACGGCATCATACAGGTCTTTCTTACTGGTGTGGACAGTGCAGGGAACTATGAGGGGCATGCCGAACAAACTGGGCCGATTCTTCTGAGATGACAGGAAGTACAGCTCTGTGCGCATCTGAAAGTGGACACAGTAGAGTGTAAGTAAAGTGTAAGAGCTGGGACTCAGCCAGGTCAGTTTTCTGCTCACTCTCATTGGCTGGGAAACTGTGGTAAAGCAGCTGTTACATAATAAAATGAAAACGATTTTTGTAGCCTGAATAATTATGTAGATTATTATGTTAATTCAATAATAACTATAATTTTTTTCCACAGATTAAACATTTAAAAATCTGTCATCCATTTATCCATACAATTATACACAACACTTGTTTAAAAATGCTGTACAGCTCTCACCATCTTCCTGTGCATGGCGATGATGTATCCAATGAACGGGCTTTCCAGCACTAGTGTGATGTGTCCGTTGGCGACTCCACTGGCGAGGGGCGTATCGGGGCTGCAGGGCACCAAAGTGCTGGGCCCACCGTTAGGGATGAGGACAGACTTATTGCCCAGGTGCCCATTAGCAGCTGAGCCATTGGCCACCGGGGTGATGTCTAATGAAGTTGAGAAGAGAGAGGCAGAAAGAAAGGAAAAATACTGTCAAGTGTCTAGTCAACTGCGGCCTCTCAGACAGAGCCGAGGTTAATACAAACACAGGGCGGGAGTTGTCCAGCTCACCTGTCAGTGTGGGCGAGCTCAGGGACGTTGGTGAACCTGGCACCGGGATCTCAAACGCACACAGGAAGCCGTTTACTGACAGACGCACCTTCTGGTTGTCCTGAGGGAAGTTCTACACACAAAGCATTGCTACATCAGACTGAGTGTTTCATTGTAATTCTGTACAAGCACTAGTAGTGTGTATCTGTAAAGTACGAGGACACACAAAACCTTGTGTTTCCATCTCCGTGAGGACATTCATTGGTATAATACATTCCCTAGCCCCCTTCTCTAACCTTAACCTAATTCTAACCCTAACTCTAAAACCAAGAACCCTCAAACAGGTCTTTGAAAAAGTGAGGCCTATTTATAGGTCCTCAACCCATATTGTCTTTAGTCAAAATGGTCCCTAACCACCAATAAGACAGCTGGGCTCTGTGCATGTGGACTGTGTGTACTGTATGCAAACAGTGACTCCTGGAGGAAGGAAGGAAGTAAATATCAACCCCTGCAAACGACAGCAGACATACACTTTAGTTCAGAAGATTTCCGGTCATCCAGAACTTGTGTTGATTTCCACAGTTGCATTTGAACAGTGGACATTTTAACTTGGAAGCACTTTGAAAAATGTTTATAGCCTCCACTGCTCTGTGGGCATCAATTAGCTTCATTACAAAGCGGCTGCTTAGAGGAGTGTTACCGCAGGGTTTGAGAAGACAGAGAACATATCATCGGCTGACATGTCGTGACCTGGTATTGCCCTGTTGTATTTCAATGTGTTGATATTGAGGTTACTCTCCCTCCCTGCCTGTGGATGGTGCTGTTCACATGTTCTGTGTGTTTTGTTCTTTTCCTTTTTTTGTATGTCTGGTAAAATGACAATAAAGTCAGATTTGATTTGAATGAACTTGAATTTAATATCAAATTGTGTTGTAAAGCACCAAAGATAAAGTATTTAAAGTACTCTGTGTTTCCAGCTTTGTGAGTCAGTCTCAGTACCTTGATGTTGGAGGTGTGGACCTCAGCCAAAAGGATCTGCTCCGGCTTCAGACTGCAAAGTTCACTCAGCTGTTTCTTCAGTCCCGTGTACTTTTCATCCATATTCAACCTCAGGCCATAGCGCACAGGTGTGGAGCCGTCCAGTTTAATAACTACAAACATAGAACATGGCAAGGGTCACTCGCATTATTACAAGAAGGAAATTCAGTCTAAGAGTCTCTTTCCCCGTCTTCCAGCCTCCTCACCTGTGATCTCCAGATGCATGGAGCTGTCCATGGGCAGGGGTAGAGAAAGGAAGTTGAAAGGGTCAAAGCGAGCGCTAATGTGGCCACAGGTCTTACATTTCACCTGGGACTTGAGCTGACCGTGGAACAGATCCACCACGATGGAACGGTTCCTGCGCAGGTGGTTCTCCCATGCCTGGAGGCATGGACACACACACAGACACACACATATAAACACAGTGGATTGTGGGGATCACACACTACTAATCCTGCAAATCCCTCCCCTCAGGACAACCAGAATCAAACAGAACATCAATACAGCTCCATTTCCAATTTAAAGGAAAGCGCAGCTGATGGACTGGCTGGTATCGATTCCTCTGTTCTCTCCTCATCCGTTGACTTTCAGAATGGACACCAGAGGATGTTACAGCTCATTACCACAAAATATCTCAGAGGAGAAGGAGGCTAGATGCAAATCTCATTTAGAGAAGTTGTGAGTGGCTTATAAAAAATCAAGTTTCCTTTATCAGAAGTCGCCACTGAATCTCTTTTTCGCTTTTGCCATTATACTTTCTTTCAGTCTTACTATCATTACCCTCTTTCTTGCAATTACTCTCGTTCTTTGTATTATTATTATCTTCTTCTTTCTTTCTAGAATAACTCTCTTTTTCTTTTATTATCATCTTTCTTTCTATTATAACTCTCTTTCTGACTATTCTGACCTAATGCTCCACTATGTTAACCAGCTGATCAGCAGCAAGTCAGTATGACAGTCAAACAAGCTGATTCTTAAGTTGTGTCATTATGAAGAGCATCATTTTTGAATGATGTCTAAGAGCTGCATCCTGCATGTTTCCTTTACATCTTGAAGACCTGGACCATGATGCCAGAGCGACATATATATATAATTTAGTGCTTATTCCAATTGTAGATAGCTGAGTTTGATCAGCTATGTGACTGACCTCAGAGGCCACCTCCCAGTCAGGCCGGCCATCACTGTCCTTCAGCTCCACGTAAGGTTTCTCATGGACTCGGTTTAGATCTTCATGTAGACCATCCAGCAGGAAGGCTAGCAGCTCCTGGGAGTCCTGCTGCTGGAAGCCATTGAACCGTGGGGCATACTTTGCTATCGTCCACTGAAGAGGAAGTAATGTATATATATGTAGATAAGATATTTGTATTTTAACTTTATTTTTAAATGTATTTTTAAAGACAAAAAGTCTTCTATTTCTGAGAAACTGCACAAAAAAGGTAAAAAAACAGGAATTCAGCTGGTAGAAAGGTTATAGAAACATTTAAGTACAACTTCAACACAAATTCTACACAAAAGCTTTGCATGGCAGATTGTTAGACAATCTCAAGACTGATGAAACTGCTCACTCTGAGTTTGAGGGGAGCCACATTCTTCTGTGTGCCGCTCCACAGCTCCATCACCAGGTCGCCGTAACACTTGGCCATGTGACCCCGCATCCCAATGGGATTGGTTCTGTAAATGCACCAACACAGGCCCGTTAAAAGGAAAAGCTCAGAACAATGGTGGCAAGATGTATACAAAAAGTGATGCACTTAAGTGGCACCTGTTTAGCTCATAGAGGTGTCTCCCTGAGATGAAGTAGTCTGAGAGTGGCTTGGTGTTGCTCACACACTGGATACTGGAGTTCATGAAGCAGGTGTTGCCAAGGTTACTGAGACCAGTGGCTCCTTTCTCTGTGGGAACTGTGTTGATGAACAAGGACACACTGATCAGATTTACAGAAATAGCTGAATGAGGCAAAACAATGGAATCTACGGAATCATGTAAACAAATGATTTTATTTGACCACAACTTATGAACCTTCCTGTTGCATATATGACAAAAATGTGAAAAATAAATAAGTACAATTATAACCAACATTAGAGCCAAATTGTTTTTGGATGATACATGCTTTTCAAAAACTACGTATAATAAATTATTTAGCAACATTTTAAACTATTCTAAAAGTATTTTCAAAATATTCTTGGAAAAAGATTAAACAGAATATATTTCTCCTTTATATATATATATTATATCTCCTTTGTTCTGGCCCTGATAGAATAAAATGAAGGAAAGTTGCACGACATCAATATAAGCTTAATTGTCTCCCAATTATTTGTAGAGATTTTTGGGAAATGCATTTTTCTAATATTCTGTTAACCTCAATCTTTTCAGGATCTGCTTGTGTACAAAAGCAGTGAGCTCATCATGACAGTGTCTACCAGCTTACCTTTGTGTCTGTCCATCTTACTACTGTTAGCAATGAAAGACATCTCCTCAGGCCAGCTCATATCTTTGTTCCTGACTGTGGCAGAAGAGTAAGAAATTCATCTGATTAAACCATTTCACTCCCAATTTCTTGTACCAGTATTCAGAATGACCTATTATTGATGAAATTATCTGTTCATTAAACTCTGAAGAAGGATTTTTACTTATCCTGAAGAGAATTTGAATAGAAAAAAAGGGATATGTTTCATACCTTCTATAACTAGCTGCTGCTCATCATGGATCTTCAGACTCTCTAGTGTGTGATCTTCATCATCCAGGAGGGTGAGATAGTTCTGAAAAACAATGAGGAGAAAAAACATATTCCCAAATGTTTATTTAACTAATTGAGGAAAAAACAGTATCATATATATATATACATAATATGCTTTATGTCACGGAGAGGATTTTAACAAAGAAGATACAAATTAATTTAAGGAACTGCAAATGTGTTGAGTTCCTAAACTGTATCTGTTTGTGACTTTATAGAACTCAAGTGTGTCAACAAAATGTACATGCATTGCTGTGCAACCCTGAGGTCCTGTCTTATAAAAGGTCCTTCATGTCCCATTGCAGTTTATGTACCACATCAATTTTTTTAGGGTATACTGTGCTCATATGACTCACATTTCAAAACAATGTTAAACGTTCAGCATGTTAGATTTAGGTCAAAGACTCTATTGGCAGAAATTGAATATAAAATAATCCTAGTGATGTTTTACTAGTGTGTAATCATCTAAATTGTATGAATTGTTGTGTTTTTAACCTAGAATGGCCCCTTTATATTTACATCTAGAGCGGTTCCTCTTTTTGGAGGCCGACATGTTGTACACACTTAACCTTTAATCAGATTAGCAGTAGTAGTGTAAACAAATCAAAGTAAACGGGTGGTGACCAGTTAAAGGGGTCAAGCTGAGACCATAACAGGACACAAACTGACCTTTGCATCCCTCCTGCACCCAGCATCAACAACCATGGGAAGTTTTGTGACAAATACAGGCTGATAAATAGCTTATATTTAGCCCAATATACGACAAAACAGATGTGTGAAACCCCCAGTAGACGTGATGGGGAATGTAGTGACAGCTCTGTTGCCCACCTCACTGTTGTAGAGCCAGAGTCGCATGTCCTCCTCCTTGATGCGGAGTCTCTGGGACAGGTAGAAGTGGATGTCCTTGATGGTGGCCATACGGCTGAAGCAGCCCGTGTAGGCCAGCACCCTCTTGAGAGGAGCATTGGGGGATGGAACATTACCTGCTGGATTGTACAAAGAAGACAGGACATTCATTTGTCTTTGTAATGGCTAGACAATACCAACTGCAATTTTAAAATCCTTCTGCATTTTAAAACTTTCTCAAATCATAATGACAAAAGTACATTTCTAAATCTGATTGGTTGCTTTGGCAACCATAATCATGGTCTTATGTACAGAAGATGCCTACAGATGCAAGTAATCATTGACATAATTTACCCACATGAACATGGATACTAACGACAGCATTCAGCTGACTGAGGATTAGTTGTAAGGAAGCAGCAAGAAAAGGGCAGTTTTATCAGTCAGTGCAAACTTGATTGGTCAATCAATTTAGTGGACAAAGATTGTATTAAATCAAATGCAAACCAATCAATATTAGTCCTGTTAAATCAATACAAAAGATTAATTTCATTGATGTTGATTTGATTTAAGTAATGGTTTTAATATGCTACAAAGTGTAAATCATCACGCAGTATTAACCATCAACACAGACTTGCCATTCAATTATACCACTAGACAAAAACTTCCTCTGCTCTTTTTGAATGCTGTTCGATCTATATTTGATACTTTACCACATGTCAGGCGAGGGTCTAAATGCCGAGCAATGACAAGGAGCTGCTCAGACAGAGAGTGAGTCATTGTGGAGGACAAGGCTCCTCTGGGGACTCAGGTCTGTGGCCTGAAAGCTGATATGTTGTTGGCGGGATTTGGATCAGCGCTCTCCTGCTGAGTGCTGATGCCATCCACAATCTGATTATACTGGAGCAACTCTGCATGTCACTGCTTAGTGCTTTGTCATCTAGTTTCTTTTTTCAATTTCGCATTTTCACTTCATACTTGTCCATGATATCCATTTAGACATCAAGCAAAGGGATGACAAGAATAAACCCATAAGACGTTCATTTTCAGTTATTGTGGGAGTGAGTGGATGTGTGTTTACAACTTCCGTTGTGAATAAATACTAAATTGCTTAATTTGGTGGAGAGCAAACTACATGAAACAATGTGACAGGAAATGAGTGCTCAGCAACATTATGCCCTCTATTCAATTATGGTTTGCCTTTTTTGATGCACTAATTTCATGGATTCATTCATATATCTAGATGAGTGGGTACTATTTGTTACAGCTTGATTGAATTGAAAGGTACTGTAGGTTACTGTATGTTTTTATCTGTGCTTGTTTGTCCGTTTGCTTCCTTGTTTGTTAGCAGGATTATGCAAAAAACACTCGTGAAATATTGAATATTGGTGTGGATTCAGATCAGGGGGCAGATTTTCAATTTCTTAAACGTTGTTAGATGGGTGTTTTTCAGAATTTTTGTTGATTTTTCAGAAAATAATTCATGGGCCTTGATAAAAATCCTGATTGAGTGAATTTAAATGTGATTTCATAGAGACTGTTGGACCTTGGCTGAGTTTTGCCTCTATGGCCACAATTAACAATGTGTGTGATTAAAACTACTTTTGGTGGAGTTTCTATAATCCGATTCATCATAGATTTTGGTGGACTTCTGTAGCTCCACCTCTAAGGGACTAGGAAGGACGAGGGCAGGTTGATGATGATCGACAAAAAAGATTTTCATCTGAGGTTACGAACATTCCTCCTACAATGTCAGTCTCTCCACCTCTAGCAATGCCAATTTGTATTCAAAATAAGGGACAGTTAGTGGTTGAAATAACATGGGATGAAGGATTTGCTTTTCTCAATTATGGTAAGGTAATGATTTTAATGTACACATCCTAACGGATGAGAACAGATATTTAAGGAATTTTGATCCAGGATGTTCTGTTCTAATATGTTTTCCATTTGGTTTGAACATTTTCATTATTTAAGTATAACACTTAAAATACCACTATCATTGTAGAGCACTACAACAAGGAATTGTCAAAACTAATACGTGAATGGCAAGGTCTGTGAAGGCTGGAAAGTTTGAATTATTCATCTTTTATAGTGATAAGCAGTAATTCCCCTTCATGGGCTGTTCATTCTCAAGCCCACTCCAGAGCGCTGCCTGAGCTGGATCAGTCCACTGAAGGAGGATTAAACGGGGGATGCAGGGTTGCTCAGTGAAGCATTGACGGCTTGCTCTGGTCTTGCTGCAGGCTTACGTTACCTCTTGGGGGGTTTATATGTGGAGGGAACATTCGCAGGCTGGTCATACCCATATTGACCCAGATGTTGGACTGTGGAGAGCGCGTTGCTGGTTGCTGGCGGAGGAAGAGGACGTAGCGGGGAAAGAGCTCCAGCTCTGGGTGGCCCGTCTTGCTCTCCAGGATAACCTGCAGGGGTGAGAGACAAAGTTTCACCTTCTGCACGACAACTTTTCTTCCCTACTTTACATGAAACCACTGAGTGCACGGATCAGACCGGAAACATGGGATCAGGTTTTTGTGTAAAGTCCCTTTCACTCCTGTACTTATTTCCCTTGGATGAAACAAATAAAAGAAAATATAATGTTGCCTTTTAGTTATGGTATATAATTGGATCTCAGAGACTTTGTTCAAATAAACCAAAAGCTGACATGGACTAAGGTAACTCAATAGTCAGCAGTGCATGGTTTTGGTGACTGTCATCTTGCATCATCAGCAGCTGTGTGGTCACTATGTTTCACTCTCTTTTGCAATAGGAAACATGTAAGAGTTGGACACATTCACAACATGCCTCTGCTCCACTGATCCATGTGCTATCATCGTTAAATCATGGTCCATGTTTACAAGTTTGCTTCCTTCACATTTCCCACAATCCATATGCTGATCGTGCACCAGAGCTTAGCTGGAGCTGGCCGGAGAAACCCTTCTTTGAGCAGTTGTTTATACTGCACCAGTGTACAAATAACGTATTTCACACCAGCCCGAGTTAATCAAATACACTGACACACACATCAGACCGGTTTTCATTGTTCATGTCATTCCCTGACTGAATTAACAGTTCAGGTGTAAAAGCACCCTGAGGTGCTGTGAAGGAAATTGAGTCATGAGCATTTTTGTGACAACTAGCCAATAGTGACATGAGGATACTTAGTAGCCAAAAGACTTGGTTAGGTGGCATTTCTCTCTCCGTAGAAATATATAAATTGCTCAACCATGCACGGCTGGTCCAAAAACTATTAAAGAATTCATAGTGGAGACATTATTTTTTACTTTTCTTCTCTCTTACAGTTTAACTCTCACACTGATATAAGACAGATATCAGCTGTTCAATTGAGTTTTTTACATTTGTGTTTACACGACAGCCATTCTTCTGATGTCACACTCAGTGTATTCCCTCTGTATTGAATATTTGACAGTACTGGATGACACAGATAAGTTCTTTGGTTGTCTTCACTCACCGGACGCGGCAGACTGAGGTTGGCACCGTACCAGTGGTAGAGCGCCCGCCACACCGGCTCTGGCACTGTCTCAAAGTCTCCATCAGGCATCAGCTGCCGGGAGCGCTTCAGCCTGCCACCCTCCATGGTTAACGTGGGGGCCTGTTGGGGCACAGCAGAAAGAAAGACACTTGTTGGTTTGTTAAACATGTGCTGAAGGCGAATGCTGATTAGTACAACAAGCTGTGAGATCTGCTTCTGTTGTCAAAGGATCAGGATCACAACTGTTTGTTAAATGCATGGCTTCGTGCAACAGCTGCAGGACAGATGAGCCTGGTTCAGTACACAAACCCAGAGGGAACGCACAACACTCCGAGTCTTCTCTGAAACTGAGTAGCTTCACTGTTCTCATATTTCAAATGTGCCAGAGATAATGAATGTGATGTATGATCTGTGCAACATGATTACCTCCTGACTGCTGATCATCGATTTTCTGATGTAGTACGAGTTCGTCAGGATTAAAAACTCAAACTATCTTTGGAGCAGTAAATAATTACACAAACCACTGTAACATCATAACATATTATTTTTTACATATTGAAAAGCTCTAGATGGATGCTTCTGCTTTTTAATGGCAGCCAGTCTTCTCACAATATGTAATATAAGTCTCCTTCAAATTGACAGTTCATTTGTGGGACAGTTAATGCAATTACTGTTTAACAACAACATACACACACACACTCCTTGCCTTCATGGGGTCGGTGGTGACCAGAGACTGGTTGTCGATAGCTCCAGGTCTTTGTGCTGCCGCCTGGGAGGGGAGGTGTCCATTGGCCCCAGAAAAACACTGATTGTTGTTGTCTGATACGTTGTGCTGACGGGCAAAACAGCTCTCTGTAGCAGACGGAGCTACGTGAGGGCTCAGGGCTGCTGGTAGACAGGAGTAAAAGCACCCAGATCACACACATAGAGGGGAAAAATCATATTAAAACACAACTAAAAATAATCATTCATTACTACTCTTCTTCTTTGCTGTTTATTTCCTCTGCAGATACTTCAAATGAACAGCCTTCATTAGAGCTGAAATGATTTTAATTGCTGCGGGAACTGTTTAATTTAACTTGCGATGACTTGATATTGCACGACAGAGCAGCAAAGTTGATGAAATTGGAAACAAAAAGCATTGTGGGATAGGTAGAATTTTAGCACACTTAGCCTGCAAATAATGTATGTTACGTTTCAGACAATGGCTGACGATCTAAGCGAGGGGAGCGATACTGAAGCAGACTACAGCAGAGTGTCATTGACAAAAACAGCGATGAAATAACAATAGAGAATATTCAGACCCAGATGATATTCCTATTGACCTGCTGACCTCAATCAGTAAGAGACGTGTTTGAGGCAGAGGAAGAAGTGGAGATCTCCGCGAATATATTCATGTACTTTTTAAATGCTCATGAATGCTCACTTATTTTACTACTTTACTTTTTGTAAAAGTTGGCAATTCTATCTTCTCTTCAGGACCCCCCAGGTTTAAGGTAGTTATTTTTAAACACTGCTGAGGTTTTAGAGGGTGTTTTTATTCAGTGCCTTGGGTCTTAATGTATTGACTGGTAACAGCTGCATCTGACTGGGTCATATTTTTTAAATTAACAAGATGTGGACAATTACATTGTTAAGTCTCGGAAACAATTTAGTATGGGATCTGTTGAACCTACATGTAAGATCTGTCATGTGTAATTGTTATGTGAAGTGACTGACCAGTCTCTGTGGCCTCTGAGGCACTGGACACAGCATCAGGTGACCTCTCCTCAGTGGGGCTGACAGCGCTGAAGTTCCCCAGTCCTCCCAGTCTATCCGGAGGGGCGGGCTCTATGGTGGCTGTGGCCATCGGACTTCGGAGTGAGTTCAGGATGGATGGCTGCTCCACCACGATGCCCTTATGCTCCTGGACAGGAAGACAACAGCAGGGACTGCCCTGTCATTGTTTAAAGTGATATGTGATATTAATGTGGTGTTTGCACTCATGACAGTCACTGCCTCTGTCCCGGTGTGAGGTTATTGTAAAAGAAGCATTTATAAACCTCGTCTCATGAACTGGTATGTAAGTAACATCTAAGACCGCATCAGTGGCACTTTTAAAAGCTACAGGAGTTACAGAAATCTATGAAAGAACAAGGCTCTTAAAATGGGACACACTACTTTAACAATGCATATTAACATTTGATTGCTCCCAAAATGAATCTGCGGCAGGACAAAGCGGCCTACACACAGACATATAGTCATAAAGAACTATATTCAGAGACAAGAAGAACAAAAAGCGCTCTACTCAGCATCATGGAATTAGTCTAGGATCAAATGAGGAGACAGACGACAATGAGACACACAAGAACTGTGGCCAATTCTCCAAGATAAAAAAAAAAAAAAACACAAGAAACCAGCGGAGTACCTTGACAAAGAGCCTCAGAGGGAAGAGAGGAGAGATGGTGCTAGGTTAATAGGGCAAAGCATGGCCACAGCAAGTACTGATTTTGAAGGAACACAGGTCAGTCAGAGGAACATTTTTCAAGTTACATTTTGGGAACCAGATAAAGAATCCACTCTGTCTGCAACACAACTCAAGATCAATCCAGATCTGAATGATCCTATTAGAAAACGACGTGCATCACATTTGTTGCCACAGGAGACCCTGAGGTCAAATGATCTTCAAGATGTAGTCGGACCTTCAAGGATTACCTTCCCTACCTCTACTCAATACAAACAACATGTATTTCATTATCTACGAGGAAACTTTTCATTATCTATGGTACACTTTCCTCCTGTACCAGAGAAAGAACAACGGGAACCAAAAATGAAACAAAAAACCTTTTGACTCATACAACTCATAAATCTGCATAGTAGTTTGACTGAAATTTAAATAGTCAACTGCTTCAAAAAAGTGCCACTGCTGACTGGAAATGATGTAGATGTGAGGGATGTTGGAGCTGCAGCGGAAACAAAACTGCAATTCATTCTGAATAGAAGGAATAAACATATACTTCCTCTCACCAAAATGTGGAACTTAATCATAACAATTTCCTGTATCCCAAACCAGCTATTTACACTTAAGAGATTATTTTCAAAATGTTAACGAGTTAATAACAAGTTGTAAACATTAAAGCACCACATTTTCTGAATCCTTGTTATCAGCTACCCGGCACAGAACAGCAGACTGTATGACACAGAACACTGGCTGAGACATTAGACAAGGACAACATCTGTTAAATGGATATGCAGTGTTAGTATCAGTACATATAAAAACTTGACTTACGTATTTGACATAGTCCTTCCATTGCTGCCACCACACCATGGAGATGAGGAACCAGTTCTGGCCTTGCTGCAGCCCATGTCTGCTCTCCCTCTCTAACCAACCTCTACATGCAGTAACATACAAACACACAATCACACACACATACACAACAACGGAAATCCAAACACCGAAGGTCAAACAATTTATTCCTTAAAGTTGTGTACCTGTAATTTGTCAATAATTAGGACATGGACGTACCTGATAATTTGTCCCTCCTCTTCAGGAGTGGCAGGTCTGAGCCCAAGGACTATGTGGCAAACCTAACATAACAAGTAGAAAACACACACATAGTATAGAAATGATTATGATCACTATTACTATACATTATTACTATCGTTATCATCATCAATCATCATAGTCAGTCAAATTTTTCTAATGTGTGGCTTTACTGACCTGGAAAAGAAGGTTTAAAAACTCATTGGCCAATGCGCTCTTTACGCTCCATATCTGGTAGTCCTCCAGAGTCAGGTGACCCAGCTGGTAAGGGGTGAAACAACATGAAGGTTAGTAGCTTCCAGACACCAGTTTAGAGGTTGACAAGAACGATTGTGGATGTGTGGTTGTTGAAAGTGTACTGGGCAGCTGCCAGTGTGATGTTGACGATGCAGAAAATATCAATGTCTTGTCACCTGCATCAAAGATGATTCTGTCAAAAAGAGTTTTGTCTCACCTTGGTTGTGTCATGCATCTTCAGGATACCCTCAACGATGTCTGACACGCTACTGTGCAGCTCCTGCAAGGGTAACACAATGTATCAGCACGAAGTAGCACCAAACACCAGATCACATCCCGACTGACGAATGAACAGATGGATGTGAACTTACAGGGAGTGTGTCTGTGCGATTGTCCTTCCACACCTCCAGCAAGGCCACCACCATTTCATGGAGTTCATCTCGAGACAGAACCCCATCACGATCCACATCGAACACTTTGAAGCAAACTGCCAATGAAAGAAAGTGATGTCAAAGCAAAATACAAATGTGGATATGAAGCACAGCACTGCTACAAAGCTTTATTTTAAGCCTTGACCATGCACTATAGTCTATTAGCAGGGAAATCCAATATGCTTCCATTGATGAGAGATAACAGCTACAAAGAAGAAACAGACGACACACGTAACGATAAAAATGCTTGGTGTCATTATGTGAAGCCTCTGGGATGAATTTATCTGTAATGGTTTGAAACCAAAGCACGGCTTACATTTCTGCCTCTCAGCGACGGGCCCCCTGCAGCATGCTGAGAGTCCACAAGAGATCTCTTTAAAGTCGATGTGATTGTCCCGATTCTCATCAAAGGCGTGAAACAGGCCTGGAAAATAAGATCCAAAAGACATATTATATTTATACAGGGTATTCTGAGGATTGTATTTACTGGTGAGGGCATGGATTGAAAGAATAAAGACCGGAATAAGACAATGTAGCTCTAAATTGTATCTGTGTGTAATCCAAAGACATGTGCGACAAGGAACATGTGAGGAATACATTTGAATAAATTTAGTCTAACCTTCACTCAGTGAGGCATGGATAGGTGGAGAGACCAGTGGGACAAAGGTTTCCAGGTCAAAGCGGCCAGTTCTTGACTGTGCTTTCAGCAGCCAGTAGCGCTTCTCCAAGTCTATAATGTCCGACTCCTCCACTGCAAGAGAGAAGGAGAGGAGAAGCATTAGAAACAGAGAAATACAATTGCAGCAGCATCCTTCAGAAAGATTACTTCTCCCTGTTTCACTGTGTTGTCAGGAATCAAAGGAGAGAAGGTGAGTGGAAAGTTTGTCTTCTTTGTCTAGGATTATGCAGTAATTCACGAGGCCTCCTGAATGATATTAATACCAGGTAAGAATGCACTTGATAGACTGTGTAAACTGTACACAAGACACAAGCTATATTCTAAAATCCCACATCATTTTGTTGGTTTAAGTTTTTAAAGCATTCGTAAAAACAGATATATTTTAGTAACTATAACTTCTAGATGTACGTCATGTCTAAAAGGACACTGGTCATCATAACAGCACAGCTACATAAAGAAAACCCCAACACCCCAGCCAAATGGTTACTAATAAATAAAATAAAGAATAACAAGATGTAGTGCATGTATACACGAGTTGGTCAACACTAGAAATATATAATGCATCAAATGGAGAAAAGTGTTATTAAGTATTAAGGTACAGTGCCATGAAAAATGAATAAGGTACTAAGTGCAGAGAAGTGAGAAAACCTGAGCGACAGGGTTTGTGTTCATCAAAGACTGGTGCTGATGACTGGTGGGGATAGGGAGAACAACCAAGCTGGTCTCTGTTTTACTCTCAACCATCATAGTCCAGTCAATCACTTCAGTTGTATCCACAAGTTTTTCTAGATATATTTTGCCATCGTCCACTGTCACACCTTCTCCAACAGGACAAACATGTTTGGCTTTGATATGGGTTATTCTTGTCTTGTTATAAGTCTCCTATGATGAGGTGTGTACTAAAAAGGATTAGTGTATTAATCAATGCACATGTACCATCAGTAGGTTGACAGATGATGAATAAACAACTACTGTCAAGTGTCAACTGATCATTTAAATAAACAGCTACTACAGTGTCAAGATAGCTTTTTGTCTTTTTCAAGGTTAACTGAATATCTTCAGAGACTGAACTTTGATGATGAGTGTCTGTCACTAACTCCTTAAGAATAAGAATAACCACTGATGAGGTTAAAAAAAAAAATCTTTCGTTGCAGCCTTATTGGAAACGCCCTGGTTAGGTGATGAAGTCAACAGATGATGTAACCTATTTATACTGTGGCAGCGCTCATGATACCACGGAAAACCCAAGGTGTGGCTAGGTAGCAGCCACTGTGCGGAATATTTGACTCAGCTTGTATTGAAGTGATACAGATCAGACCAATATAGCATATGAAGCCTTGCCAGGTTCAATGAAGCAGCCTACCCCCTTCCAACATGCTAATCCACAGCTTAGGGTAATAGGATTCTGGAGCTAACCAGTTAGCCTTTGGCATGGAGCCAAAACATATGACAGGTGACAAAACACAGACACACAAATGAAATGGCAGGTGATTCCTGGCAGGTATTGACTGTGAGCTGATAAAGCAAGCTTCCTGAAAGCTTGATATTGCTTACAGCAGGTTTTGGTGACAGTTTCTCGGATGGGATGTTGATGCTGGTTAAGGCCAACTGCAGGTGAACCAGAACCCTGAAGAATGGACGGTCTGAGAGGGATGTCCCCCTCTTGTTTAGGTTGTGATTTGCTGGAGTCCGGAGGTGAATATCAGCACAGTTGACCTTTGCCTGACTGAGAAGCACTGAATCACCTTTAACTGCCTTGGTTGAACTCTGCTTCCTGGCTCAGATGTTTCAACTTAAACGGACTAGGAGGGAGCATTCACCAATTTTATCAGGTACAATCTAAGGGGGAGGGAAAGGTATGACACTGATAAATTATTGTAGATTATGGACTCAAACAGGGAGCAAGCACTAGAGACTACCTTCAGTTCTCAAAGTTCAGTTGAACATTACTAACTCAGCAAAAAAAGGCAGGCAAGAACCCTCAAAACAAGCAAACAATCTCCCACACATTAGTGCTAGAGAACAAAGCACTAATGACCGCTGTGCATCCATCTGACTGCTACTCTGCAAAACTCAGTAACCTGACTGTGGATCTCCATCTGTACATCCATCCATCCATGTCAGGGTTGTTTCTGCCCCTCTGCACTCATCATTGCAGTGGTCAGAGCTACATCACTGTCACTCTTTGTTGGTCTCCAAACCTGTAGAATTATGGCTGCATTTAAAGTTGGAGTTTAGCTATCCACTTTGCCAAATGCTTTAGGATCTTAAATGCATTGGCGGTATATGAGTGACTTGAACTTCTGTCACCCTTAAGATACTGAAGACATTTGAATATGTTTGACTACTCAGCCATAGGTCTATAAGCAAACTATGGTTTCCCTGAAAAGAGCAATATGCCTCACAAGTAGGGAGTAAAGGGTAGATTTTTTTAGTATCAGTGCTGGCACCGAATGAAAGGCTGAATTCAAGGACCTAATAAATAGATGCATTGTAAAACCGCCAAAAAGATAAGCAATCCACTTTCAATACTAGGTCCTACAAACATTCAATTTGTTATTCAAAAAGTTATGCTCTCCAGTCCTACTCATAAGTCTAACAAAAACAAAAAAAATGATTTATTGTAAATTCTTAAACCAATGCTAACACTATTAGATAAAATGGTTTTTTTTTAAAATACGTCAATCAAAAAGGTTGAAAGGAGATGAAAGGAACTTGAGCCTGAACTCAAACAAACTATTCCAACGATGGCTTTTTCCACAAGTGACCCCAAATGTCAGTCATAAGGTAACTGACATTCAAAGAACAGAGGTGGCCACAAATTATTCCGTCAATTTACTGTTGACTTCATACCCACCTAGAGGTGCGACTCTCTCCGAGTGGCAGCAGAGATACCATACCATTATCCAGGGAACATCCTTAGAGAGGGGTCGCCACAGCCAGCATGTATCATAGTAAAGTCCCTGTAGTAGCCGTGATCACAAACTGTTATCCTGTGCAGAAAGCTGATATTCCCACGGATTTCTACACTGATAATATTGTGACAGAGTCAGAAGCTAGCAAGTTAGCACATGGAGGATTCACTGTGATAAGCTCTGCCATGAGTCAACCTTGGTGTTCCTCTTCTGGCAAGAGTCATGGACCAAGAGTGTTTCAGTCACTCTCTCCAACACACACACACAAACATACAGAGACACAAAGTTAAGAGGATAAGCTGGGAGCAGATTAACAGGCAGCGTCCAGTTTCTCTGGACAAGACAGCTTCTTTCCAGCCCTCTGTCCTTAATTGGCAAAATAAAGCCTTGCTAAATTTACTTGGCCTGCAACTTAAGATGAACTCTATCTATGTATTTTATTATTATAATTTCCCACATACTGAAATTTAATTATGTATGGTACTTAAAATGCAGGGAATTATGATAATAAATTGAAGAAAACAACTTCTTTTTGACTTACAAATCTACATGTCTTACATATATACAATAGTAAGATCAAGCAAAAACTGAACTCAAACACTGCAAAGTAAAGATCATGTGCCTTCTAGAAACATGCAACTGCTGGGGCTGGTTAATGTCTGAAAACCATAACAATATCTGAGTTTCAGATGAATGCCTGATCTCAGGATATCTGCCAATACCAAATACCGATCTGATAACAATACTCCCTTCTCCCTAAATGTAGAATCTTTAGACCTCACTTTGTGTCGCTGACAGGAATCCTTCATGTACAATGCAATATTGATGTGGCACTGAACACTCACTCCGCGCCGTGTCGTAAATGAATGGACAACACTGAACTTTATTATAAAACTGCCCAAAAAGCTATTTGAATTGGAATAATTAAGTTATTCCAACCAGGTGTATTAGTTTGGTTCATCCCTAAGAGAGAGAGTTAGAGAGGGTTAGAACATGCACAGTCCACCTGGGGAATATATGTGTTTATATGGTAAAGACTTTAACTGCTAGGCTAATATCAGTATCATAACAACCTTTTTTTTTTTCTTTTTCCTTGTACCACATACACACGCACAGAGATAACTTATCAGCACTAGTGTACTGTGCAACACTAATGTGTTCCATACAAGGTTAAAATGATTTCAGAACAGCTTTAATCAGGTTGTGCAGCTGCAGCTTGGGTCCGTAGGAGCCATTTCTACGTCAGTATTGCCAGTAGTTTCCCCACTAGAATAATTGAATGGTCATTTTCCGCCCTGTTTAGAACTTGGAGACAGCAGACAACAGAAATGAGTGTTGGTTTGATAGAGAGCCCTGAAAGCTATAGCTGCTAGCATTATAGTGAGGAGTTTAAAAAATGAAGGCAAAATGCTTTTGTGAAATTTACTCACTCTCTGATTCACTTGATGTAATCAGATAAAACTTTAATTTGATTTGAAATGAACACTGATTAATAAATAGGTCAATTAAATTAGAATCAATGAATAGCATCGACCACTTGGTCACCTGTCAATTTATCGTAACAACCAAGGAAGAATGAAATTACCACGGATAATCAGGTATCTATTAATGTGTCTTAAGATGTATGACATGCAACCAACTCAGACATCTGCATTCTCACAAACAGCCCTTCCAAAAGATTCAGTGCATGTCTGAAAGCATCTTATGAAAGTTAATGACTCATATACTGATGTACTTTGGTTTGTTACTGTATGGTTGATGCAATTATCTGATTTGCATAGACTAATCACAGAGCAGTTAATATTTTAAGTTGTTTTAATGCATTATGTATCTCCATCAGTGTTTGCCATCAAATAACCCCCACATTTTCTAATTTTTCCTGCTACAGTTTCATAGTGAACCAAAATCTTTTCAGCCCCGCTTTGGTAGTTGTTTTTATGGGTGTCAATGAAAGTCAACATCTCCTGCACAAATAGTTCATATCAAGGCCAGGAGTTGTGTGGTTATGCACTCACGGTGTGTGACGCCAGCCAGGGTCTGGTAGAAGGTGGGTGTGTCGCTGTCATCAGTGAGTGTGACACACACTCCTCCAGAGAGAAGCCATCGGGACAAAGTGAAGGCCTCCTTGTTCTGCAGCAACCAGCTCCTGAAGCGCTCGTAGTTGACCTTGTCACCCTGACCCAACACATGATCACACTATTAGGTTGGTCTATATCTGACATCATCCCCATTCTTTTCTGCCTGTGATCTGTTCTGTGTTCCTGTCACGCTGCTCATTCATTATCAGGTTTATATGCAACAGTTTCTCTTGTTTCTTTGAAACAGTATAATATTAATTTCTTAATCTTTTTATATTGCATAACACACATCATTTGAAGGGGTGACACTGGGCTCTGGGACATTCGAAAGGCCATTTGACAGAAGCATGTTACAAAAGATCATGGAACAAGCACCAAAAAAAACAAAAACATGTCAAATAAATCTTAATGCACAGCAGTTAAATAGAATTTGTGGAAGTCATATTTTCTTTCACCTCAGTTTTCATCTAATTTCAAAGTAGACCGTTTTTTAGAAGGAGAGCAAAGTGTTATATCAGACACATCAGAATTTAAATGCACCACTGACAGAATACTGAGAACGGACAAATCTGCAGGAGGCTTGAATATGAAACATACATTAATATGATGGATGTAAATCCTCAATCCCCACTGTAATTATCATCTGTTACACACTGTGTTGAAAATCATTGGTCCAGAGACAGCCCTGTAATTACTCACTGACGGACCACCTACTGCTTCCAGTAATATTTAATGTGGTTGGAGGCAGAAGGTACTGGAGCAGTGAAGCTTATCAGGGTTTAATTTCTAAAACTGTAAGAGAAGGGTATATATATAGGACACCTTTTAAGACCTCTACAAAGACAATTTAAAGTTAAAGATAAATATGTTCGATCACAATAATAATATTGGATATTTTATCGTGTGAAAAACCATACAAATCGTGAAATAGACAGGGGATATGTTATGTAATCTCTGTGTGCCTTGGTACAACGATAATAGTAATAATAATTAGTACAGCCTTGCTGTTCCTAAAGTTCCTATAAGTCTCCTGTAAAAATGTTATTATTAAGCTGTATGTATGCATTTAAACAATTTAAATAGTTTGAGCATTCTAAATAAAATCACATTAACAAAAATTGTAAAATTTCAGAGGCTGACTCAGGTAAAAACCACAGTTGGCAAGATGGAAATAGAAAAACAGGGACTAGATTAAGTGAACAAATCCTTTAAGAGATAAAAACTACACTGAATTACACACTCCAAGTACACTGACAAACCAATACAGTGCATCTAATGTGATACATTAATGATAAAATCGGTGTGAGACTAATCTGGGCTGGATTTTCCCTTCACTCATTGATACAACCTGAAAAGAGACTGTGATGATATACTAGTTATAAGTCTAGATAGATATTGACTGGAAAATGTGTTCTGGTGCGTGTTGCTGACCTCGCTGAAACATTTCTTGAGGGAGGTGGGAATTTCTCCATCCAGGACCTGGAGAACTGCCTCTATATCTTCTCTGGCAGCGTATCCGCCCAGATCACTGGCAAACAGGCTGAAGAGGTCTGTAAACACACAGACACACACACAGTGTCAGACATGAGCTTTATCACAGGAAGTCAGCCCACTTGCACATAGCAGTATTGATGACAATAGAAGCTTTGATGTGGATAATGTCCTGATGGATTAGACCGTCTGCAACACATCAGCCACAACCGTCTGAATAAGAATGAGGATGATACAGAGAGAGGGCGAGATGAACAGTCAAAGAACATTTTATCCAATCAATATTGTTCACTATAAAATAACTATTATATTCATGAAGGTTAAAATTCCTTGAAACATGGTGAAGTCCACAACAACTCATTTACACCTGGATGTGTGACTTGTGTTCAGTTCTTTTACAAGGACGACTAGGGATGATTGACAGTTTGAGTATTTTCACTTCGGTTTGACTCATCAGTACAAAAGATGAGCAATGTATACTTCATAAGAATGTAAAAAGTTAACTTCGATTCCCAAGAGGCATTTTGAGTGCTTCTAAGGGTGAGTGAAAGCTAAAGGTTACGCTCTCTCCAAACACAAAACATTCACCAGCTTTAATCCAATTTTGGAACAACTCAACAATAACGTAGAAAAGTTTTCTTCCCAACTGCAACAGCAAAGCATTCTGAATTAGCTGCAGCTCTGATTTATGTCTCTGAACCTATCGAGTCATCTGCCAGGCCAAACTGACACAAAAATATGGAACTTCTCTGAAACAAATCAGATTTGTTTTTAGCTTAAGGGGGAAGTGGGTGTAACGGCAGTGCACATTGAAGAGAAGTATAGTGAGAACACACATGGACTCTGCAGATCTAATTGTGTCAGGAACACAGGAAGAAAACAACAGTCTACTGCATACGAGGCCACGTTTATACTCCCACTGCACAGATCAGTTGAGCAGACACAAAGAAGGGCTCCCACTCAATGTTCACATTAAACGTAATTGTGAAATGTTTCTATGAACAGAAAGGAAGAAAAAAAAGAATTATAGCAGGAAGCTACAATGTCTAACTCAACAGCAAATACTTCCCCTATTTCAGCTACAATTACTCCTGGTTGTGCCATACGTTTGATATATTGGTTTTTAAAATAATTTAATTGGAATTTTGGTGTATTGGTTAGAATGCTCAGGATCCAGTGGTGCTTTTGCCCGCTGAGTTTAATCAGGATTGTTAAAGCGACAACTTGAATTATGGCCAATTTCCCGCTAGGCCCGAACTTTGTGAAGTTTTTGGACAGATGTGTTTTGATCAATCTTTCCCATTAAGTCCCAAAAGAAGATCAACACATTTACTGTTGAGTTTGCAACCAAACTATCTGTCACATCTGACCAACTAAGCAATTGCCATGGTAATGGCTGTTATTGTTTAATGGACATTTGTGTTGAAGACATTGAATTTAAGATAAGTGTAATTTTTCCAGTCATGCAGACTCATATTGTGGGTGGTTTTTACAGTTTTGGCCTGAAATTATAGCGCCACCATCAGGCCGATTCGCACATTGTTTGCAGTTTTTCGGTCTCTAACATGGTAGTTATTGATGAATAAGACAAACTTAAATCCACCAATCAATGACACTTCTAATCTTGGTTAATACTATTCCCCAGATGATGTGCACCAAAAATTTGTGAAATCTTTGCCACCAGATTTTGATGAAAACTTGTTGGGTGTGTGTGGTTCCCCCTGTGGCTTGACCTCTAAAAGCTATGTGAAAAATGCATTAAAAATATAATATTTAGGATGATTTTACAAATCTTAAATGAAGGAGAAGGTTGCAACAAAATCCTGTCGTGGAAAGGTTGGTCTGCAGGTCTCCCACGTCAGGTCTACAAAGCACTCCACACTTTTTACACTTCATCATCCACTAAAAAATGTAACCCTAACTGCATAAAAAGTAATAATGTTATGTTATTGACCTCTTTTCCTCTAACTCAGGGTCTTTTTTTACTCCTGTCTGTGTTTTTTAAAAGATAAATGGGCAATAATGTCACAGATTAATATTTTTGGCTTCACTGGATTAAAGTGCAAGGCTCATCTGAACATAGTATGAGATTTTCCAGGTGGCGCTCAAGATAAAAAAAACAATGTCAAACGAACAGTACTAAAAAGCATAGCCTTAATGCTACTCCTTCATACGACTGTGCTGGTGACATGTTATCAATATCCAGTTTTTTGTAAAAACAAGACCCACGTGCAATGGAAAAAAATGGTAAATGGACTTTATGGCTGAATGTATGTTGGACACTGGATGATTTATATTGTTCATGTCAGATTCTCATTAGAAGATATGTAGACAGAAGATGTTGATCAGAAACATTCACATGGCAACAGATTTGACATATGGGGGTAACAATACGTCAACAGCCTCATCATAAGTCACTTACATTTGGCCTTCTCCTCATCGCGTCCTCTGGTCAGAAGCACCAGGCCCACGATCACATTGTTGAAGTGTAGCCCTTTAGATGAGCCACCAAACGAGGTGTAAATAACCTAGAACACAAAAAAACACATGGCAGTGTGAGAATCAGACAAACTACTTCACACACTGCTGCTGCTGTTTTAATACACAATTAATAGACTATTCTAACTTGTTATAATATAAAAACTTGAAGTATGTGTGATTCTAGCTTGTACAATCTTTATTAAATGAAATTCCCAAGAGTAAAGCAGGTTTTCAAATCTATTTATACTCAGTCAGTAAAACAAAGGAAAGTCCACTTTGAGACGCCCTTTCTCTCTATATACACAGGTTATCTCCACCTCCACCTAGTCAGTGATAAAAACACCTTTGTTTAATCGGATCAGTTGTTCTTCTCATTTGTCAAGTTACTTTATAGTTTGAGTAATCATTGATGAAAGTTTTTTGATTGTATTGTGGAAGATTTATCGTCTAGCCATGCACTGAAGTTGCTTTCAAGACTATTTGATGACCATATTTAATAACTTATTTTAAACTAAGTCAGAGTAGCAGAGCTCTGTCTGCTAACAAGGGCAACCAACCAAGAAACCAGCAGGACCTGCCAGCTTCTGCCTTTGAGCAGGAGTAAAGCAATCAGCCACACTTTCAGTCCTTCTCTGCTGGCTCCTTGGGAACGCTGCATTACTGTGGAGCTCTGTGCAAAGTCAGCACCAACAAACTTCAAGCAACTAAAATGGGCAAATGTAGGCAGATTTTCACCTCTAGTGTATGTGGGACAGTTTTATGATTTATCAATTTTAGGAACTAGAAAAAGGTTATTTCCTCTATAGCATTCGGTCGCCTTTCATTTCACTATCATTACATTTATTCTGACGAATCTGTTTAATTCTAACATCTTCTTAAATATTTCTTAGGTAAGAAAGACACAGGCATAGTTAACCAGGGTTTAATAAAAGGAAAGAAAAAAACATCTTTAGTGTTTTCTTTTATCTGTTGCTTGTTTCAACTGTACTAGAAACCTACCCTAGCCATGACCTCAAAGTACCGTTACACCCCAAATGGCCACTAAGAAGAGCAATTGATTTTTGATTTTATTATGAAACTGCAGGTCAGAGACCTCAGCTGAGTGAGTGGTCCTTCATATGAGGCCCAGGACACATTTGCGTTCATGCAGCTAAAAGAATGAGGCCACATGTGTCCCAGACCACCTCTAAATGTGGTCTAAGGGACTGGATCTCAGGAAGCATTAAAGACAAATTTGCTTGTGTCCACATATATAATAAGCGCTTAACAATCAGTTTTGAAAAGGGGTCTAACTGAAAATATGAGGTGGTACTGAGATCTCGAAAACTTAAATCATTGTAAAAGAAAAACATATTTTGTGACACTTTATAATGTCCAAAAGAAAAGCTGTAAATCAACCTGTGTAGATACACAAATAATGACAATACAGCCATATCTGAGGCCCTCCTGTTTGAAACACTGATTCTACTTTCACCCAATACAAGTTATTGTGAATAGCATCATATGAAAAAAAAGAATGAAAATAATGTATTTGATCACATGATAGATCGAGTTTATGTATAAATTGCTCTGGAAGTTGCTGCTGATTAAAAAGAACATCTGTTTCTTGACAAGTGATCAGTCTTTCTTTTAAATATTGGACTCTGCAGCAGTCACTTTAAATCTGGACCTCTGACTGCTGTCATGGTGACATAGGAGGAGAAGAAGGAGAAAGATGCTGAGAGGAAGACGAGGCAGGATGAGCTGTAATGTTCACTGAGGTAAGCATAGTGTTTAAGGAGATGGGGGAGGACAGGATGACTAACACTGGCCTTGTCGATGAACTCTGAAGGAAATTTATCTCCAGAAGGACTGAGCGCTGTAAGAAGCCCTGGTTGATGCATGTTTTAGTTAACAGAAGTAACTATATGCAATAAATTTGCCGTAGTATAATGAGGCAGTGCACAGTGAAGCAATGCACTGCCTCGCGTGAATTACAGCCCCGTCCACAGAAGGCAGAATTTTGCCCAAAAACACGTCGGCTGAATGGGGTACACTAGGATTGAACCGCCGACCTTCTGCTTAAGGAGAACCGCTCTACCCTCTGAGCCACAGTTTTATAGGCAATACAATGAGGGCACATTGTCCCAGTAAATATTGAGCAATTTGCCAACAATAGCCCGATTACCACAATGTTAGTTATTAACTTTTCAACTTGAAGATTTCCGCTACATTATGCAGCCCTAATCTACTTTAATTGTGGGTGTGTAAATTCTGATGTTGGCCAGAGATGTCCACTAGCTGAAGTTACATTTATGTCAGACAATAAACAGCTGTATTGTAACTTTAAGTGACCTACCATCGATACAATACATATGTATTTGTGTTGCATTTTCACTATACTATAATTATATCAGTGACACAACTACTAACTCTGATTTTTTTTTTAAAAGGACCTATGGGACTGATCCCTGGCTGTCTAATTCCTGTCCCTATCATGAGCTTTCAAAAGGATAACAGGAAGTAAAAATGCATCTGCCATGCAGAGCTTTGCGCTGGGTAAAACTATCAGAGGACGACTGCACCTTAATTAAAGGGACTCTCACCTTTGTTGCATTTGAGAATTACAGCAAATTCAAATCATCCCGCCTTCCTCCAATGCCCCATCCCCTCGTTCCCATCCGCGGTGTTTTATTTAAGAAACTTTATTTACACAAGCAGACTTAAAACCATCCCGGTGTTTTTATTTTTTTGAAGAAACTTTATTTAAAAGCAGACTTACAACCTACTGCCACTTTAGACCTATAGACCACTTTGGTCTGCCATCGTCAGTCGCTACGGTCGCTACTCGCTACTGTCTGCCGTGGAATCAAAACAAACCCTCTAGTTGAGGACGCGCCTTGATGACGCGGGCCCGAATGCGCCACAAGAACACCTGCATGTCCATGCAGCAAACAGACAGGTCTGTCGGCCAATAAGGTCCTTCGGTCCGAAGAATTTTATTGGTTGAAGTTTTCACTAAATATTATGAGAGTGAAATAATTGTTTGTTTTTACTCCTGGTGGGTCTGTCTTGCATTTTAGAGTGTCATTACCTTATTAATACCAATTTAACCTTATCCAAAAAAAGTGTAAAAATGCAACAAAGGTGAGAGTCCCTTTAAAAGAGAACGTCACAGAAGGTTCTAGGTAAAAAATGATGATGTCTCCTGGCGATACATTCTCTGGGAACTCCTATTCAGGCCAATGGTAATCCCCATGTCCCACAATACATCCACTTGAAACCCCAGAGTCTTCTCCAGTTTGTCTATAGTTAAAGAGAAACTCACTTCCACCAACATCGCTCTTTTCTGGGCGTCTCTGGGATCATTTCTAACTATTTCATTCGCTTTTGAAAAGTTATCTCTTCATATTGACTGTTCGGCTAAATGTAAGTATCAAGGTGGCTTACCTCTGCAACTTTAGGGGGAACTCCATCTCCCAGCACTTCCCTGTAGAAGCACTGTTGAGTCATGTAATAGGAGAGTCCGCTGGTTCTCTTGAAGGCATCCTTCAGCCGTTTCAATTCCACATCAGTGACTACAGAGGAGAGATGATCAGAAGAGAGAATTCATTCAGAGGTGCTCAACTTTTTTTTTCACAGAAAATGGGTAATTGTATGTGATGTGACACAGTGCTTTCTTTCTCCATGAGAGAATGATGAATATAATCTTTATAGTGAAATGAGAAGTGTCAAAAGCAAAAATGTAAACTGGATATAATAAAGTTTCTTTCATTTACTTTTTACAGTGAGGTGAAAAAAAAGAGGACAACATTTCTGTTGGCAGTGAGGTCTGTGGTTTTATCAGGAAATTATTTCAAATGTCCTTTTTGCATTTAGCTTGTTACACAGATTCATAAGCAGCAGCGTCTGACCCAAATAACATTAGTGTTAAAAAAGTGTTTTTTTTCTGTAATTTGGAGGAAATGGGTAAAACTGTTACTAAATGTAGCTGTCAGTCTTGCACCTGCATTGAGGTCTGACATTTTTATGGCTTTTAACAAACGCAAAAATTAGCTACAGTCCTTTAAAGATGAGCTATTAACCATACTTTGGTCACTGTTGACTAATGAGTGAGATGGGTCAGGTTTACAGTTTCAGAGTAAAACCAATACAGCTAAACAACCAACAAGTCATCCAATATCCATTTATTTCCCACAGAGCTGAAACTCAGCCACTACATGAACCATCATATGAAAGAATGAATAAGAATGAATGGTCAGAGTTGATTGAAGCTATCATAGTTGACCATTTAGCTGTGGATGTTCATATTTCTCATTTGTCACACAAGTGCAGAGCCTTTTCGAAAACCAGGGTTAAAGCTCCGGTACCCTATGTTATAATTATTCCTTCTCATGTGTTGTACTGTTCTATAATATACTGTATATTTGATTGTTTGTGTGGTGGATGTTGTGTGCAGAGCTTGCAGCGAAAAACGCAGCTCTTTTGCTTAATCATCCAAATCAAACACTGATGGAGTTTTCCAGTTACAGGAGCGGCTATAGACTGAGCTCTGTGATGAACTGGTAAAGATGTGTGGGTCATTCCAATAGAGCGGAAAACAGTGACGTGATCAACCAACAGGTCTACTGACTTAAAACAGTTTTTGATTAAAACTGTATACCAAACAATTCAAATTAGTTCATTCATGATAACACATGTGCGGTAACAGATATGACTTGGCTGCTCTTATTTGTTTAATAGAATTTGATGTGATGATGAGACATAGACATTTTAGCATTTCAATTTATGTATTTTTTTGCCATTTTTTAGCCTCAATGATTTCATAACACTATTAGACTAATGGAGTTAGATATTAGTTGCTGTAATGTAGACAGGATAACTATAAACGATGATGGATGACTTTGAGGACACAGGTTTTTACACATAAGCGGTAGTTTTCTAATCTTCTCCAGTCTGGACTAAAGTTAAGTGATTGTTGGCACTAAAATGAAAAAATGTCATTCATCAAACTGTGTGGTTCCTGGCCAGTCCCCCAAATAAAAACTTTCAAAAAGCACTGTGGAGAACTGACCTTGCAACTCAAATGTAAATAACATAGCCTTGTCAGTAGCCTGTTAGAAAGAACCCGGAGCCCACAACAGTATATACAACATACATACATATATATTTTTAGGTTACACAGGATGCGATGAATTATTAAACAGTAAAGCAGAGTGAACACTTCCACTGTCCTGCCTTTGCAATGCAGAGGCTGACAAGCATCTGTGCTGCTTACAATATGCTGCAGGTCTCTTATCAAATTCATGGAAGTTAAAATGGTTTGTTTTAGCGCCCATGTGATAAGAACAACTAAAAGCTTACAGGGTCAAGTAACACAGGTAACCAATAAGACTTTGATTAATTTCACAGACTACAGCGTTTATTGAAATATGAAATATAAAACTAAGCTATATTTTTTTACAAACTATTTATTTATTTGTGGCTTAATACTTAAGTGTAATAAACAACCTCCTGAAGAGAGTGGGAGCCCCTGTCCCCCAACTTTTTAGACCTACACATGCACAAGTTCCAGACCCACGAAAAAGGAAACAGAGTATTTGACTCAGTTTCATGTGGTTATAAACTGTTTTGACACCAGCCTGAAGAGGGCAATAGAGTCTTTATGGCGTAAACAGGAAGCTTACCCAACTTGCAGAGACATGTACACCTGCCAGGCGCACACAGACGCACGCACACAAGTAATGTTCAGCAGTTTATAGCACTGTTTTTCTAGAACAAAGTACAGAGTCACAACTCTAATCAACGTGACAACAAAGACACCAATTATCAGAGATATTTACATGAGGAACATCTGAAGAATATTGATCAGCTGCGGTTTTAACCAATTCCTCTTCAAGCCATCCCACACATTGAAATATGTTACACGCGGCATCTATTGCTCTTCTGTTCATTGTGGGAGAGGAATCTTTCACATGTGACTCTCTCTGAGGTTTTTGCAAAATCTTAAACTATACATTTAAAGGAATCATTTAATGTACAGATAATTTTGTATTGTCTTGTTTTTGCATCTGGTAAGGAATGCTGCTGACAACAGGAGGACCAGAGAACGATCAGTCCTGGTGACAGACTACACATGACAGCCTATCTATGTTGTACTAAAAAAGCACAATGCATTCCTAAAGTCATTTCACATCACATTTGTGTTGTTATGATTTGCATGACTTCTTAGGATACGGACTTCTCTACAAAGCCCAAGTCCGACATAATTCAACTTCAGCTTTATGAAGACTGATGAGAATGTGCTTATTAAACACTTGAATAAATAGGAGCGAGGGAATTGCTTACATGGCTGCAGAGAAGGAAGTATTCTCCGTGAGAAAAAAATAACTGATAAAAAAACAAATTAGAAAGGTCAAAGTCAAAGGAGTACTTTAAATCAAGGCAGAGCAGCTTATTTGTGAGTATGCTGTTGGTATACAGTGTGCAGTGCAAAAGAACAAGACAAAATCTAGAACCTATTGGTGATGCACTCTATGTCCGGGATCATTTTGGTTTTTGCTTATTTCTTCATATAATGGATGAGTGAAAAAAATAACCTAAATAAAAATGCATCATCAGGATATCATGAGATAAGTAACAGGACGATAAGCAAAAATATAATTCCTTTATTTATGTGAACACACTGCTCCATGTAGAGCAGCTGTCCAAGATGCCCCCTGCCCACACTCAGCACAATTTAAACACAGAAACTGTTTCCTGATGAGCAGAGCTATGACTGACTACTCAAGGAATGCCAACAACAAAAAACCTGCAGTTGTTATTAAGGCTAACCGCATGCAGTGAGTGTGACAGTGAGCATCTGCAAGCTGCTTTGTTTCAAACAAGGGCAATTAAATGGACTTTGCAGCTGGACCATGTCTCTGTTGCTGCTGTTGGTTCCAAACTGTATTAAACCTTTGTGGAATAAGCCTATCCAACCCATCTTACACTTTATTGAGCACGGTGAAAATGTTAATTAAACCACATCTGTCGCAGTTCTGCTGCAGGACCATGAGACCAATTCTATGAGAACACACACACAAAAGAACTTTGTTTCTCACTACTTTTCGACCAATTGGATTAGCTGATCCCAATTAACAGTTTTTTTTAATGAAATGTGGATCCTCCAGAGGTCTGAACACTCTATAGCAACACTTGGGTTTCAGGGGCAAACCACCCCACACACAACTGGTGACTTGTATAAATCTGAATGTAAGGAAAGGGAAAGAAGAGCATTTGACTCAATCTTTACAAAAACTGATGTGCCTTTAAGTGAGACCTACAAGCCCCTGAAGGCTTCTGTCCTCGGCAGCGATCAGACCACACTGTGGCTTCAGTGGACAACTTCCAGGTGTAAACGTGTTTACCTGTGTGATAATGGATTATGAACCCGCGTCACCAGGTGTCATGTGTAAACCAGCTACAAGGTAGAACTGAACTTTATTCACATGATAAGAAACACAAAACTTTCTGTCAAACCAAACCAGACACTGTTACTCCTTAGCTATGCATTGAGTCTCAAAAGAAAATTTTCATCTCTGCTGCGTAGCTTCTGGAGAAAACCATCTTTAACATTAACATTTTTATCAACATAGTCTCCTAACAGTCTGAGGTGATAGTGATAACACGTCGTCTGAACAGAGCTCTTAAGAGCAGACTGGAGACCACACTATACGACTTAACTGGGACTAGTTGAGTAGCAAGCGTAGAAGGGATGAATATAAAGGCCAAACAAATATTAACATTGGTGCGATTACACCTGGAGACAACTACTGCTGCTGGATAGGAAAGTAAGCAGCTGTCAATGCAACAACTTACATATCGAAAATGTCAATGTCATAAATGTCTACTCAGAGTACATAAACAATACTAAGAAGATACTAACCTTTAATTTTAAAAATTTGAGAGATTGAGTGTAAGCTACAAAATCTAAATGATACATTTCTGTAGGCCAACCCAGAAGTTAGCATCACTCAGGTTTCCTTGACAATAAGCCCAGAGCTCACAACTGTCACAAACGTTCCTTTCTGCTCAGAGACATAAGTGACGACGGACTGGGTTTTAAGCTTCTTATCTATTAAATCACTCAATCGATGCAAAACCTGCCTGCATAACAAGTCTCTGTCAGAATTTGGTCTTATGAATAGTGCGTGTTGCATATTTCATAAGACTGGTAGCTACATGTTTCCTTCACCCTGACCATGATCTCACAGACCTACTTTTAGAGAGAACTACCCCTGAAGGACAATAGATTGTACAGTCTTATATTATTTTCTTTCAAAGCATAGAAATACATTCATGAGAATGTTTTTGTAGTGTTGGTTTCTTGTAATTATGAATTGCCTCATGCTCTGTTGAAATAAAGGGGGTTAGGGTAAGGATTGGGGTCATCTCTAGAATGAAGCAAAGACATCACTAATACTAAGTATACACATATAGATAAACATAGTGAGTAAGGAATGTGTGTGCATAAAGCTGAAGAAATTATATTTGTCAGAAAACTGTTTAAAAGTCAAGGTTTCGGCCCTGGTTTTGAAACCATTAACCAAATTCATCTCTATCATGGAGCATGGTTGGAGCAAATAGCAAATAGTCGATCATTTGAAAAATCAGCATTAGAGAAACATCAGTGTGTTCTTGAATCAAATAGCTTCTGCAATATTGGACATATATTTTAATAAGGAGAACAAACCCAGAGTATTCAGATATTTTGCTGTTACATTTGACATTTAAATCACGTTCCTTTTGATAATCACTGAGCTGTTTCTACACCATAACTGGAATGGAAAGACACACAACACCTGTCTACATTGAGGTCTCACAGCTGAGGTTGAAGGAATTCAGAACTGTGTCGAGGCGCACATCTGTCTACAACATCTGCTGAAAACCTTGACCGGCACGTCACTAAAGATGCTTTCAGATTTTTAAAGAAATAATGAAAAGAATTGATTAAGTGGAAAAGTCATATACTTACTTTTCTTATAAAGACTCATTAAAAGTTACCATAAAGATACTTTCAAACTCATTAAGTTCAGTAACAATCACTGCTGGCTCTAATGTCTTCTTACACAAGAGTTAGACAGCAATGTATGTGTCACAGTGTGGCCTCTGAGAATACCAACAGTAAATAAAGAAAATGTCTAGTTTGTGAATTAGAGTCAAGTATTGTGCTATAACACTAATGTGATGACTAAACAGCACAGGCAGATAATAGCAAATTTGTTACAATTAAATGGTGAAGAAAAACAAAGAATTCCAGATTAATGGGAGCACTTTGTGTATTGTCATGCTGTGATGCGATGGGTGGACACTGGGCTGCATTAACCGCAGTAGCTACCATTCAATTCACAGTAAACAATAGCTCTGATGCAACCCCCCCGAACCACACATTCTATAATGTCATACACACTCACACGTTTCAGAAATGAACTTGACATAAAATGTCTCTCTTTGCTTCTCCGATATACACATACCTGTGTTGCAAAAAAAAATGTGCATGCATGCACACACACAGTGTTGGTGTTACCACTACTCCACTAAGTTATCATGACAACAAAGCAGCAAGTGGCTCAGCCTTCTGCTGTGACTCAATATTTGCTGTCCTATGAAATAAGCTGGGCCTAGCTGGCCCACTGCTAGCAGCACGACTAGAATAACCCAGGCAGCCAACACAAAGGCTTCTGCAGCAGCATGACAATACTGAACTCACATGAGCCCCGGTGAGCTTTTAGTCATGGTGATCTGTCAACAGAAACACCAGCAGGCGGATACATAGTACTGATACAAAACACTGAGCATAGGGCTGCTGTTTAACGGTATAAAAACATTAAATGAATGACGACTTAATACCATTTAGCTGCTTCAGTTTAAGGTTCATTGTAATGTTCATGCTGGTTCACTGTCACATTGGCATGACTTGGTAGGACACTTGAATAATCTTTGTGAGGATTTCATGCTTTTGGGAGTTGGTTGCAAAAAATTGGTCATCTGAAGATTTAACTGTTGACTCTGGGAAACTGTAATTGGCTTCTTTTCCCCCACAAAAGTCTCAAAGAAAATGTTAAAGAACATTTACGAATTACCTACAATTATGTATAAGTTTGTATATGTAATAGTAATATGGTCAGATCTTCATCTAAGTTACCGTTATTAACAAATGATCCACATTAAGTAATGACATTAATTTAATTCAAGTCAGGAGTTATTAAACCTGGAGTTTAATCAATGAAACAAGATGGAGGTGTTGGTTAGAGCTACTTTGCTTTATTAAAGGCTGCCGGTAAGGCTTGTGTGCCCGTCTGTGTTTCGACCACCTGCACCAATTCTGGGACTGCACTATAAAAACATATTCAATTCATTTCACTTTGCGATAACTCATTTCTGTCTGTGCAATTAAATGGCTCATATGCAATCCATTACACTGTATATACTCAGCTCACAGTGTATATATTCTGCTTACATTATATTTATATCTCCTTGCATTTGTATTGACTGTTGACTTATTATTACTTCTACTGATGTCTGCTTTTAGTACTGTTTGCTGCTGCAACACAGCAAATTGTGGGACTAATAAAAGGATTCTTTATTTTTAAAAATGGGATGTTTACAGTAGTTTGTCGCACCAAAGGACAACAAATCTTAAGAATTTCAGGGGTTTGACCATAAGTTTAACATTTAAACAAATCTGAGACAAATACTTTCCATGTGCACACATCATGGACCTCTCAGTGGGCTTCAGTAACGTGACCTTGAATGGGGTTCTTGTACTAAATGGAATTGCCTGATTTAAAATCAGAAATGAGTTTGGGTTGATGCAATTGTGGAGTGATCACACACAAAGGCAAATCTCATGCACAACTGACAGAGAGGGCACAGAGAGGTCAGGTCTGCCTGCCTGCTGAGAACTGTATGCTCATGCAGACCATGCAGAGCTGAAGGGGAAACTACCTGACGTGCTTCAGATGGCCAGTCTCACTACAACATAAAGGTCAATGTATTTGTTTGAGAGAAAGAAAGATAGTGACAGCATTTTAATGAGTACTAAATTATTAGAAATTGTTCATGTGATTATGAGAAGTATGACATGTTTGGTTTGTTATGACATAATGGCGGGAGAAAAAAGTCTAGGTAATAAATTTAAAATACTGAAAGACGTTTTCACCATATCCTGCAGCTCTGTTATGCTCTGATAACGTGATTCGCTATCATGCAAATTACAAAAATTTCAAAATAGCCTGCCCATGTTTCCAAAGCAAACACCACACTGGAATCCTTTGTGGGAGCAGTAAACAAATCTACATGCACGTCTACGGAATACAAGGTGAGAATGCAAAGCAGGGGTCTATCACCCAGGCTGATAAGGCCGCTGACGTCAACCAGAATGAGACTATGTAGTTACCCAGGGGACTGTAAGGCTGTGCCATTAGACAGATGACCATGGTGCTTGTATTACTCAACTATAAAGCGGCAGTCAACCACAAAAGGGTTGATTGGCCCGTGAAGGTATTCCAAGGAATTTCCAGGAAAAAATAGTCAAATTTGATTCATTAAGGCACAGAACATACAACCTGTTTCAATATGTCCTCCCCAGCCCTGCCCAAACAAACAGGTGTACAATTTTCCATTGGACTTTATCTCACAACAAAAGATAGGTCAATGAGATTAGCTGTCATCACTCAGGGACTGCGTCCTTAAGGGGACTCAGTCTACTTGAACTGTAGAATTCGTAGTTCAAGTAGATTGTGAAGGCTGAACCAAAATAAACCGTCTGGTCTCCTATTTGCGTCACCAGGTTGTCTCAAGCTCACTATTGCATCATGCCTATGCAGCTTGGCTACCAGCAGAGCTAGCTTGTTAGTTTCTTCACCAATGATAAATAAATCCTAGGCTAAGATGGCCCCAGGTGAAGCCATCCACTGAATCCTTTGTTTCTGGTTATTGAAATGGGACAGCCTAGTTGCACTACTGTGATACAATCGTCTTCAAAAGCAGCCTCTGAACAATGCAGCCCCTGAATTAGGACACAGCTAGTGTCACATAAACGTGACTATCACATCCATCTGACATTTTTAACAAATAGTTACGAACGTGTTCATGTTGAAGGTGGATTCCCACGTGTCACAAAACATTTACTGCAACACAAAGCTAAACAAATTATAGCTTAAGAATTAACTCTGAGGTTTGGCAAGACTCAGACAGGAGTTCTGGTAATTGAACATGATGAGGTATTATTTATTGCAAGGATTTACAGTCACTGCTGTTATAGCAGGTATTCTTGCACTTCAAACATCACCCTTGATGTTACTTAACACTGGATCACACCCTCCTTCTGGACAATTTCACAATAGTTATATGGGATTTATCTTCATTCATGAGCAATCCTGTTTTTATCCCATCCATTTTGTACACTGAAGCACAAAATGAGCATGATCAGCTAACCACGGCTTGTCGTTCTATCAGAAGGAAACCCTGATCATCATATGATGGAAAATAAAAGACAGAAATAATTAAAATTGATGACTTAATTACATATACTTAGTTTTACACAGGTTTTACAACCTGTGTAAAACTACAAGTGACCTATTTGTTTGAATGTTTTGACTCCAGATGACCTCTCTATTTAGGCAACTTTATATCTTCGAAAGATTTTTCATATATGCACAGATGAAACAGAGTTTAAATTTGATATCACAAATATAGTGACCAAAGCTATCACGGCTATCAGTATTATGGCGGTATTGTTAAAATGTGCTGTAAATGTATTATTCCCACATGTACATTTAAACTTATATTATATATAACATTAAGATAACATGATTATTATCGAAGAGTGACAACTTGCTACGTTGAGTGCAGACGTCGGCTCCAAAGTAGGGACATAATATCAGTTAATTAAAGCCTAACGGTACAAAAACTGTCAGGAGTTTTACCACGGTATACCATGAAGCTGGTCATCATTTCATCCCTACAAAACATGCTTAGGTTGCACACTGGTGACCAACTGTTTTTGAGTTTTCTCTGCCGCCAAACGTGGTTTCCTACTGAGAGCAGGTGATGGTGATGTGATCGCATCATCTAGACTGCTAAGCTATTAAAGCTGTTAACGCTGACATTGGTTATTTAACAATTGCAAAAACTTGTATGTATCCAATCCACTGCAACACACTCTATAGAAAAGAGAGCGAGAGCACTGCACCTCTGAAAACATGGTTTCTGGTCCAGGTTGTATTGGACCATGTTGTCCATCTGTTCAATCTCTGCTGTACAAGGAAACTTTATTTTAAAGTTAAAGTTCCTTTTACGTCGACAGTGGTAAACATTATTCATAAATACACCAGGTGTATCAAGCAGCCACATTGTTGTTCTATATTAATTAACAGTGACAGCACTTCCTTATTTCTTATCTATTGCAATAAAATCGTTATCTGAATGTATCATACTTGTAATGCACAGGCTTATACAGCAGTTATTAATGGTGGGGCTTACGGACACTTGAATGACACCACACGAGCAGTATGGAGGCCTTTCTATGTTTTTTTTTTTTTTTTTACATTTCAAGAAGTGGTCCAAGTTACTTCTATTGTATTGGATTTGGCTGCAACACTGTTTACCCCTGAGACTCCTGAAGTGTTTTGTGGACTCATACACTTTCACCCATCCCTCCATCGGCATAGTGGGGAGTAGATAATAAGGGAATTTTTCATTTTTGGATGAACTATCCCTTTAAGTTAACATCAGTCAAAGGCCTTATTCATGAAGTTGAATATGGACACAAGGAACAGACCGACTTCCCTGTATGACCCTGGTAAAGATATGACAGTTTCCTGGTTGAATGTGTAACAGCCTCTCAATGCCTGGAATCCAACCTGACAAAGGTCAGCTTTTGCCAACTGGGGGAGTAAAGTGCAGTGAGAATGCCATCAGGGATAATACCTGCTATGTGCATGTTGATGAATGCTCCCCCACATCTTACATTAGTGCACCAACCCTGGGACTTTGCACAAGCTGCAACCATAGACTGTATATGGCTGCAACACAGCTTGACCCCAGCTGGGTGAATCTAGACGTCCACCTGCATATAGCCTGTATGGCAGGAGGAACCCTCAGTGGAAGCCCGTCTGGGTCTGTGTGAGAAGGAGCTCGGTGAAGGACGGTGCGGTGGATACAGGCCTGGAGTCACTGCTCCGTGTTGTCAGGGATCAAACGAGGACTCGCTCGGTTTAAAAACAGCCCGAGTAGCGGCAGCGATGCAAAGCACATCTGGTTGTTGTTCCGCCGAACGCCCGGACCGCACCGGGAGCTAGTGTCCGATCAGGAGGACAGTCCCCGGGCACAAGCACCGGCCTGATCCAGACACTGAATAACACTGAACCGTCTGGAGGCATTTCCCCCTGTGAACCCAGCTAGCAGACGGGGGGGGGGGGGGGGGGGGGGAGCTAGCAGCAGCACAGACATCCAGCTAGCCCCATGGATGAAAGCTAATAGACACACTGAGCTGTGGGACAGGAAAGTTTGCACCCATCCACGGTGTGTCTGTCACAGTGTCTGGATGAACCGGGGCCGTGCCCGCTCCCTCCCGGGCCCCACGACCCAGTGACAGCCGAGCACCGAGCTCCGTTCAGAAGGCTGTCAAGTGAACGTGACCCTGCTGGAAGGGAACGGCTCGCACGTCACCGCTGACAGCCAGTGTTGTGTCCATGCCCAGTCGAAGAAGGCTACGTTTCGAAGTGAAATTAATCCATAAATAGACCATTTAGTTCAGCTTTATTTACTGGGAAACGCTGCTTGGTGTATTCTGAGGCTCCGGGTGAAAACACAGGCTTAGCTTGAGTTCACCTCAAGGCGCGATTCAAACCCAGACAGCTTTCCGTTATGCGTCTTTGCCGAACACCGCCGTGGATGTGCGCGATGTCGCAGGGGACGCGTGTTATTCGCTGACGGGGGTCCATCCTGTACAATCCCCGCGGCCACTAAACCCGCTGGACCCCCGTGCGCGGTCCGGACGTGCCAGGTTGTACCAGGTTAGCCTGGTAGCTAGCGGCTAAGCTAGCGCCGCTGAGGTGGATTTGGTGTGTTGCTGTGCGGCTTACCTCTCTTCACGGCCTCGTCATACGACAGGAACCCTATCCTCGACTCTTTGGCCCCCATGCTCCCCTCATTTCACTGCGACGCGAGCAGAGAGGTGTCGAGTTGGCCCGGGGTGTTTGTCTCCTTATCCATTTATTGTGAAATCGGTTCCTGGTGCCGTGTGTGTGCGTGTGTGGTGAAGGGGTGAATGTTTTCAGCGACGCCTCCACTCTGTCACATGATCGGACTCCGCAGGTCAGTTGATCCGCTCCCTCTCAACCAGTGACGGACACCGAGGCTTGTTTACACGTCCTCTGCGACACAGTGTTTACCAGGATGTTTGTTTTTGAAAACTATAAACAGACATTTGGATTCATAACGCGCCGTCACGCCGAGCTGTTGATGTCTGTATTATGTAGATAGTACTGACAGGAGTGCGAGTGACGCCATCTGGTGGCTGGTCCGGTACTGCTACGTCACTGTAACAGCGCTTTATAGTTTGAATATGACGCCTTTGTTGTATATTCAACCAATCAATCAATCAAATTTTATTTGTATAGCCCATATTCACAAATCACAATTTGTCTCATAGGGCTTTAACATGGTGTGACATCTTATGTCCTTAAGAGTAAGGAAAAACAACTAAAAAAAAAACTTTTATTAACAGGGTAAAATTACGTAGAAACCTCAGAGAGAGCCACATGTGAGGGATCCCTCTCCCAGGCAAAACAGAAGTGCAATAGATGTCAAGTGTAGGAAAAAATCATCAAGATACAGGTTTTAGCAGCGATGATGAGGGTTTACATTTTGAAGGATAACTTCAATAACTATATGTTAAACCCTAACCCTGACGCTGTGTTGGCCGACGGTACCGCAGCATCCGGGCCAGACAGTTTCCCCCCCCAGGCCATAAGACTGTTAAACTGCTCCGAGGCACCGGCACCGTGGCATATTTGCACTATTGCACATAATTGCACTACCGTTTTTTCTTCAGCTGTATATATTATTTCTATTTTAAATTTTTGATATTCTATTTTATACAATTTTTTTTTTTGGTTGTAATTACTTGAGCATTGCTAGAAGAGAGCCTGTGACCCACGCATTTCATTGCCAGCGACTGCTTAATGTTATTGTTGTGCATTTGATAATAAACTCTTGAATCTTGAATCTTAAATGTCTGGGTTTGTACAGTGGAGTTCGGCGGGGCGCGCTGTGAGTGTGACACCCGGCACCGCAGCCAATCAGCGACGCCCAGCGGCTGTGACGAGCATGACAGGCGCCCACGGCCGCGCCCGGTCCCAGTCAAAGCAGCGTTAATCCGAGTGGAGCAGCTCGTTGACTCATCCGTGGGTTTGTTGTGCTGGAGGTGAAAGCTCCAGACGTGGATTTGCAGGAGCAGGCTGCTGAATGGAGGAGGGACCCCACGTGTTGCTGTACTGGCCCAATATTATTGGTGGGGAACACATGGCTGGATATAAGGAAGTGCTTTCTGTGTGAGGAGGATATTACTGCAGGTGTTTCTATGCACAGCGATGCGGGTGATTTGTCTCGGTTGTTCTTGTGTGTCTGTCTCTTCCAGGATACATCCGGATTGGCCTTGTGTTGGCTGCATGGGCTGCCTCGGACACACCGGCAGCCTTCGTCCCCCTTTACTCAGTCTTCATAGCACTTGATGGTAATGTAGCATGGGTTCACCTCGTTTGACGTGTAGCTCCAACTTGTGTTTGTCTTGCAACATTAAAAAGATCCACTTCATTCAGAGGGAAATATATATTTTATATATTGATTTAGTGCTGGATTATATCAACGGAGTGTCCCCTGACTCTACTTGGAAAAATAAATATATTTTGCATATTCATTTGTTTTGCCTGCTAGGAAAGAGATTTATCAATATGCACCCTACCATGCAGCAATGGCAGGAGACAATAAAGAGTTTGTACCTGATAGGGGAAAAAAAACCCTCAAAAGCTCATGTAGGGACGGATGTGTTCTTGGAAAGAAGGGCCCCTGTAATTGAATATTTAAGGTACTAAAAAGACACAGAGTTGTTCTGACTTACTCAAAAGAAGACCAGATACGGCATCCGTCTTCAGAAAACAATGTAACTGCATACAATTATTTTCACTATTGGGTATTTTTTAGAGTCATCTGTCTCTAGTGTGTCATGATGTGTTCTGTGCAGAAGTGGATGGGTGGCTGGCGAGGAGGCTGGGCCAGAGCTCCAGGTTCGGGGCCTGGCTGGACGTAGTGGTGGACAATCTGGGGAGAGGGATGCTGTGGGGCCTGCTGTTTGAGGTCTGGTGACTGCAGAACATTCAACACGCACAGCGCTGTACACTCACGTTCACACCATCTTTTCGATTTAAAATTGATACATACTCATTATTGTACCACATGTCTTTGAAAAAGACTGTCATTGAATGGATGATCAGTTGATGCAGAGAAGTCTAGAAACCACACACACACACACACACATATGTGAGTCCTTTCATTCAAAAAACACCAAACACTTTTTTTCTGGCAGCTTTTGTTAAGAATTCCCCTTTTTTCTTCTAAACTCTTGATTAAATAACAGAGCCAATGTTTGTCATGTTTAACGCTTTACATTTTGCTCAGACTCTGGCTCCAAAAAATCATCTACAATATGAATCATGCTCAGTATTATCCAATAATATCTCTGAGACGAGAATCACTCCCGTCTCTAAAATCTGTCCCATATGACACAAGGAAAGATGATAATAGGTTGTTGTTTGCAAGGTGTATGATTCTGTGGTTTTGGAGCTTGGTCCATTATTGATTGACTGTAAGGATACCTCTGCTACATTTGATTCATCTGTCTCCCACAAGTGTCCCACGTTTTAAACAGTGTGACTGAAGTTCTCTTAGGATGTGGAAGGGAAATTGTGAGTGATGACATAAATAAATATATGTGTGCATTAAGTGGAAACAGCTGTAAATACACATTTGTTCTCTTTTGGACTGTTTGTTTTTTAAATGGTAAATTTATATTTGATTGTGGTGAAAACATTACTATGGTTCCTTAACTGGCATTTTGCTCTTTGTGACATCACACTGAGAACTCACTCAAACACTTGTACTGTTCTTTATTTGAAGCAAGACAAAGACATAAGAATTCCATGTGTGACAAATTGGTGCAAGACGTATAACGTAAATGCATTGTTCAGTAATTTATAATGTTGTTTGTCTGTTGTCGTGTGTGTTGTCTAGTGGGGTTGGCTGGTGTCTGCACTGGAGTGGTGTGTGTTTGTGTGTAACCACGAACCCAGAGGTGACAACTGGAAGAACAGCTTCACCAGCAGCCCTCGGTTCATACAGGCCGTCATGGCAAACGGTAACATTCTGCCGCTGCAAATAAATGTACAGATCAGGTCTAATCCCAGATTGTGTGAGTTCATTTGAATTGATGTGCTGTTAGGCTTCCGGACACCACTGGGCACGTGGGTGGTGAGCGGGCTGGACGGCCTCCCTCTGTGGCTGTATGGGTATCAGCGGGGTTTCCTGTCTCACTGGTTATATCTACCTCTCTGGATCCAGGCCCTGGGGACCGTGCTGCTGGCTGCAGGCCGCCTACTGGCTCTGCTTGTGGAGGTAAGAACTCGGCATTCAACACCCAATCCCCTGCGATGATCAGTAACATGACAACACAGGTGTTGAAAGACATGTAGTTGCTGCTCTGTGGTAAAGTTGGAGATGTACTCCCATCCCTTTTCTCTACAGATCTGGTGTGTATGGAGACACATTGAATATCTCACCAATGATGAGCCAGAGGAGAAAAAGAACTGAAAGCCTCTCAGCAGAGTTGGCTTTCACTGTCCTGTCTACACCCTGATGTTACTCCATCACTTGTGGCTATAGTGTAATCTTATGGGGCAACAGGTGACGAAATGTTCACTAGACATTCATTTTTCATCTGTAGAAGGCTCCATCTTTTTTATTCTGGGTCTCTTTTAAGAGTCTGACAACATTACACAGATTACTGTTTTTCTAAGTACCATTCCTTTACACGACCAAATCTGTAAACATAGGGTCCATTTTGAAAAATAATGGAATCGCTTTTAGGTTAAAACATGTTGTATCAGTGGATATGATCACTTTTGAGGGTTTTTTATCCTCTGCTGAGATAAAAGGTGTGGCTGATCCCACCTCTCCCACACTGTCATGTGTGTGTGATGCAGACTGTGGAGGTACTCGGGGAGAAGAAGCCTCTTCAGCTTGTAAAACTGTTCGAATGAATACAGGTATTTTAGAACTGTTATTTATTGGAAACACACTGCCACAGAGACCAGTTACTCTTCAATCAGAGAAACAAGACGAGTCATAGAAACATTTTGAGACAGGAACATCAGCAAGCCAGTTAAAAGTGTAAAAGTCCTGCAAAATATCCTCAATTTACAAAGATGTCCTCCCTCCGTAAGGTCTGTGCTCAAAATGAGTCCCCACAAATGTGTAAGTACAAGTACAAGTACACACACACACACACCACTTTGTGTTAGTTATAGGACTCTTGCTACCAAGGAGAGGTTTTGTGTGCACATAGCTTATAACAATACAAAGCAGTAAATCAATATAAAAGATTCAGATTGTGTAACACTGTAGTAGAAGTAAAGTGCACTGTTGCAAAACACATGAGGTGGCTGTTTGTGAGTGCTCAAAGAAGTGTTTGATATCTTAGCTGGAGCTATTACAAACGATGTTACTAACTTTATATATGCAAAGATGCATGAAGATGGATGATGATATATTTAATGTCTTATTAATGGGACATACTGGGATACAATAATGTTTTTTAATTGAAATTTAGATTTTTTTTGTTATGTTCTGTTGACTGTTTTTTGCTTTTGGCTGCAATATTCTTATTAATGTATTTTTTCATAAGTCTTAAGTTTACAATAAAAAACTGAAAATGTTCACAAAACTATTTGCTCAAACCTGGAAATTGCATACGAAAAGGATGAAAAGATTTATTTTTTATAAAGAACATTTAAATAACAGATTTGACTTTTATTGAAAATGTGGCAGGTTATCTCACAGCAAGAAGGCTCACATTTTGAATCACTCCCCCCCCACCACCCCAAACCATGCAGATTGATTAATTGGCTGTAGGTGTGAATATGAGAGTGCTTGTTGGCCCTGTGCTGGTCTCGTCCAATGTCAGCTGGGATTTGGCTCAAGCTCCCCCCGTGACACTTAAGAGGATAAGCGATAATGTATGGATGAATCTGGGGCAAGTGAGCTTTATTTTACTTTTTTAACAATAACCCCATTTGTGGTAGATGGATACTCCTGGAATGTCACCATACTTCTAATCAGTTTCGAATGTGGATACTTGATACTTCAGCTGAATGGACCTCATGTACCAACAGTCTGTGCTGGATTGGTCTGTGCAGGCCGAAGTCTCACCCCCAAACCTTCATTCATTGACTTGTAAGTGCATGTTTAGCAGGGCTGCCATGAACCAAGTTTGCGACATTAAACTCCTGCTGAGAGCATGTTGGCTAGTGTGTTGCACGATGCGCTCTTTTAATTCTGAGATTTTCTCTGTGAGGTTACTGTGAGCATTAATGCATAGAGATGCTGTGACTTTCTTGTTTCTCTATAAATTCAGGTAGGAGATGCTTCACATTGCCGGTGCTTCGTACTAAAATAATAATAATTATTATTATTATTAAAATAATGAAAGACAATAATTGGAAGTGTTGTTACAAAACGAAAAACAGTTTTTTGCCTGAAATATTTTTTGTGAAGGAAGGATTCTCAAGTTACTTTAATTGTATTAGATTTGGCTGCAACGCTGTTTACCCCTGAATCCCCCAAAAGTGTTGTGTGGACTCAAACACTTCGCCCAGCCCTCCATCGGCATAGTGGTGAGTAGATGATTGATATTAAAAATGTTCTGTGAACCATTTAATTTCAATGATTCTAAAGGGGCAAAGCCATGAAAAACAGTCCGAGGTGAAACATTTACAAAGGACTCTTAACTGGTCAGGATACAGGGAAGTTGGCAAAGTGTAAGATCACCACTGGGTTCCTGCACTTTCTTACACATCCCACTCAATTACTTTTTAAGGGCGTTCCAGACCTAATTACCTCAGATTCAATGACACAAAACTGAATCATGGATCCAGGTAATTACTTTAAGTGTCATAATGAGAACTATTACCATTTTTTCAAGCAAACAGGCAACAATTAAAATGAGAGATTTAAAAGTGTCAAGACTTATGTGATGTTGTGTTCTGTTGCCATCCCAACACAGCAAAACAACACAATGTGTAACTTGGACAGTGGGTGATATACCTACAGCAGCACAAAGCATATAAATTAATTGTAATTATAAATAAAAAATAAACGTTGATTTATCATTTTTCAATAATCAATTTCAAATTCAACCACTTTCAATGACAAGTCTATTTTGAAAAATGTTAAAGGCCTCATTTTTTTAGGTGTTACTCTGAATGTCACTATTTTAACTAATAAGGCACCTTTAATAGTAGTTATAACAGCTATTTAGCATCATTTAGTTATAGAACACCAACTGTTGGTGTGAAATGTATTTTTTTTACATCAGTGTTCATTTTGTAAACAATTATTTTATGTATATTTATTTTAGCTGTGATATGTATATATGATTTGTTCAAAATGGATTGTGGGTATTTAAGATAGTGACTCTGCTCTTCATCAGATGTCTGAGGAAGAGCCTTGTGCTTAATGCATCCCTGGTAAATCATCCTTTTAATGGAATCTTTGGCAAATGTTTTGTGGGTCCAGTGCCATTGAACCAACTATTTTACTGGATGTAAGTGTTGTTCTAATATTTTTATATAATTTCTAGTACATGTACATCAATGTTAATCTGTCAATTACATTTTTCTGGTCATGTTTCGTTTCACCGGGATGTTAAAGGTGTGAATACAAGAGAGATCCATGTGGTGTTTGTGATCAATGATACACTTTAAGTTTTAATGTTTTTGCAGCTAACAGTGAAGCAGTAACAAGACAACAGTGAAACATTCCCTCATCACATTTGGTGTCAGTCACATCGTCTGAACTGAAAGGAGAGATCACAGCTTTATTTAACATTTGTCCAAGGTCCACAGCCACACCCCGCCCTGACCCGCCGCCCCTCCTCCAGCCCTTACAACTATTTCATTCCCTTTCAGATCACAATGATGACAATCCTAGGTTGTCGAGTCAAACCCTGTCTCCTACATTCCACCAGTCAGCTGATTTATCGAGGTCATATTAAAGGAAAGACACTCTCAATACATTTAAACACTGCTTCAAAACACTTCTGAGTCCATCTTTCGAAATGTACTTTTCTTTTTCCTGTCGGCCATACTGACACTTCAGGTTCAGTATGGACAGTAAACACTTCATGTCAAAATCAGTGGGAACAGGAGCTTTGTTGAACTTTTACAGGTGGCACAGAGAGAAATCTGTCTCCACCACAGAAGAAGCAGGAGTCTCTTGCCAGTGGGGTAAACACAACAGCCCTAACAGACCAGACTGAAGTTAAACAAGTAGAGAAATTACCTTTGATTAAAGTGTAGCAGAGGATGAGACAGATCGAATGAACAAAACCTCTTAACAATGCACGAGTATCTCAGGGTAGATTTTCCCCATTAAATTTTTGCAGTTTTTCTTCACAATGGCAAGAAATGTATTGATCATGCAATAAGCCCCGCTCCACAATAACACACACTGATCTGCAAATGGTATAATCTTGAATCTTCAACTGCCCACTTGCAAGACCACGCCACAACAATGTGTCATTGAAAGGTTTCACTGAAATTATGTATAAGATGTTGAGGTGCAGACTGAAAGTCTGAGGGAAGGAGGGAGAAGGGGATGAAGGAACGAGAGAAGAGGATCAGGAGATAGGGAGGAGCAAAAGACAGAGAAGAGGAAGAAGAGATGAGAAATGGATTGAGAGGAAGATAAAGAGATGTGGGTAGGGACGACGGGAGAAGAGGATGGAGGGAGATGAGGGGATGAGGTTTGGTGGGGACAAGAGGATGATGGGATGAAGGAAGGAGGGAGAGGAGGATGAACTAATGAGGGAAGGTAGGCAGGGGATGGAGGATGAGGGGATGATGGCAGTAGCGAGAAGACGATAAATGGGAGAGGGAGGGATAAGAGGATGAAGGGGTGAGGTTTGCGATGAAGGTGGAGAAGAGGATAAAGTGATGAGGGTAGGGATGAGGGAAGACGGGAGAAGAGGATGAAGGCCTGAGGGTAGGAAGGAGGGAGGGAGGGAAGAAGGGAGAAGAGGATGAATGAGTTAGGAGGGAGGGTGACTAGTGAACTTGATTTAATAGCGACCTCCGGTTTACATACACTGTGCAAACGTCCTGTCACTGAGGGGGGTGGGGGGGGGGCGTGCCTGTAGAAGCACCATGAGTGGAGCGGAGCGTCCTTTAACGGGACTAAGGCTGGACCTCCTCAGCTGGACCCACTGACTCACATCACTTCTCGAGGGAGAGATGTGCCACAGCACTTAAGCAACATCAAGACAAAGCTTCATTTCTTCAGTTATTAAAAAAACTGGGGTACGTGAAGGCATCACGTTTTCACTAATTTTGCAGACATTAATGCCAAAATCTGTTTTCCAGCTGGACTCACACATTCCATCAGGACGTACTGTTCAGAGCAAATTCCCATCAGTTATCTCTTTACACATTGACTGTATTTGTGACTGTAGAGTTACATTCATTTTACCGTTCATTGTAATGGGTCACTGTAAATTAAAGTAGGATTTTACATTGAATTGTTTTGTTATGAGTTACCAGCCATGATCATCTCTGACAGGATGAAAGTTTAACAGACGAAGCTGGACTGATAAAATCTAATCTACAGGAGAAATGCTAGAGATAATTGCATGTGTTATATGTGTAGTGTAAGTGAAATTCTATTTTAACTATATGAATAACCAATGGATCCTTAATATATGGTTAATATTGAAGATTTTGTTAATGCAATGTGTCAGCCGATTCAACATTGTTCAGCTATGAAAATCTGGTTAAAGTTCAGGAAGCTTCACTTCGGGTAAGTGAGACAAATCCTCTTTTTAAATTAAATTTGAGTCAGCCGATCCTTTCAATATAAAGTGGACCAGCAGCTAAGCAGCGACATCAATGAAGTATCAGATTGGTGGGAAAGATGAATTTTTACTGATGATTAAGTGAGCGTCACAGTTTTAAGAGCTGCACTGAGACAGTTCAGCTGTGAGAGGAAACAAAAGATGAGATTTTGGTCGTAAACACTTTGACTGATGGAGGCAAAAAGAAAAAGTCCAGTAAAAAACACATACATGGATCCTTGCATTTATGGGATATTGGAGTGGAGAGGAAAGGCCAGATGCACGGGCACACATACTCACATACACACCACATTTTTGTACCCATTGTAGTACCCTTAAGGGTATAAGTTTATTTAGCACTTAGAAGTATGGGTCCGTCTACAGACATAACTGAAGCTGGTGTAAGGCTGGTAGTCACCAGTGGAGCACTTTGGCACCCAGAGTTATATCTGTGAATACTGACACACACACACACGCAAACAGACACACGCAAACAGACACACACATAAAGCCACACCTTCACATGAACAAAGAAAGGGAGGCTTTTAACCTCTGTACATGTAGCATCATCCTCTTTTCACTCCGAGTCATGTCCCTTGTTTTTAAAGAAATAGTGTTGACTTGTTTACTCAGTAAGGAAAGCATAAACAAAGGGCTACATAAACACACTTCTGTATATAAGTTATTGGCATTTTAATGATGCTATGTCAGGACTAAGCTGGAAAAAACTGATAAAACAAATTGAAAACAAACCTGTGAAGCCTGTTATGTGTGTAACAATTTACCCACTGGTTCAACACATTCCACTGTTTAATCTCCACCAAGCAATTCATAACAAGTCCACTTTCATTTCCTTGCAAAAGAAATAACAAAGAAGCCTTCAACTGAAATATAGGTGTACAATCTGCAGTATCATTACACTGTACAAGTGTCAAATATTAGACAACTTCCATGTGATCCAATGAGTTATGATGCTGATGGATGTGGGCTGAAACATTTCTCATGTGGGGTCCAGATGCTCTGTAATTCACAATCCTGGAGAATATGGTTTTGTTCTGCAATGAGTGTCATGGCATTGAGAGCTACTCTGGCTCAAATACAAAAGCAAAAAGTCCTCAGATTCCAAACTGAAAAGAAAAAGGCAAGCAGGACTAGTGAGGAGAAGGGGTCATTAGTCATCCTCTCAGGATGTTTGAGGTCTTTTTGAACCCCCCCAGCTCAGTCATGGGTTCTCTTTCTCTTGGAGAAATGGAACAGTATTATCTGTGAGGTGAAGCTGCATCCTGTCTGAAGTTGCATCCTGGTGGTTTGTGTGGGTGTCTGTCAATGAGGTTTGACAATGGTGTTATCTCTAGTGTGTGTGTTCGTGTGTGTGTGTGTGTGTGTGTGTGCGCGTGCGCGTGCACACTGGCAGCTTACAGTTGACCACACCAGCCAACTCATTTGCCAGTGACGCGTTGATTAACTGTGTATCACTAATTATTTGTGTGCCACTGAAGCATCACATTTGGGCTCATTTCGCATCTTCACCAGGCTAATCCCCAAGTGTCCGTTTTTCCTCTCATCACTCATAAAATCAGCCGAGACAGGGGCGGGTGGGGCCTAAGCTCTGAGCCAATAAGAAAGCTTGCACCACCTCCTGGGTCTGCTGGGGCGTAGTGTTGACATCCTCCAGAGCGTCCGCCACAGCAAACTGCCTGTCCCTAAGCCGATTCCAGTTGGACAGCACGTTGTGGTATTCAAACACCTTCTCGTAGTTTCCCACTGAGTTGTAGAGTTTGATCAGGCCTCGGTAGTCGTACTCCAGCCCACTGTAACCCTCTCCAAACAGTTTCTTACCTGTGAGGACAAAGCAATTTTTACACATCAAAGAATAATTTCATACTACCTACAAGCTAATCTGGATATTAGTTATCTTTTTCACAGCACTGGGTCCTGGCATGGCTTAAAATCTCTACAATTTTTCTTTAAGAGACTAAAACAGTATCTGTTTCTTTGTGAAAAAAAAGTAACTGACCAATAGCGATGGAGCGCAGGTAGAGCCTCTCTGCGTCTTCATACTGGTTCATGTCGTAGTTGTAGAGAGATGCCAGGTGGCCAACAGACAGAGCCACCTCGTAGTCCTCGTGGCCCAGGAGCTGCTCCTTGATCTGGATGGCTTTGATGTGCATCTCCTCTGCCTCCTGGTGAAAGGTCATCCGTAGGAGCAGGCACAAACACACAACAAGGGGAGGTATGGATAAAGCAGCCGTATTAAAATATCCACACAAAGAGAAAAGATAAAACAGTGTTGTCTGTTGTGCAACACTACTGATCGTGTACAATAGTCACTGGCTTTGTTGACACAGAAGAATGGATGGGTCGTGGGGTTAAAGTAAAGTAAGTGCTTTACCAGGATTATGAGTAGCCCGGTAATAATGATTGTAAGGTCCCAATACCATAACAAATTATTTCAAAATATTTATTATTGGTGCATGGTTTAAAGCTCGTCATTCATCTACCTTAAATTAAGTTTGATCTAGTCAGTGTGAAGTTGTAGATATCAAGAACGTGAATTATGACTAGACAGGATTAAATTGTTGATATCTGAATCTGGAATTAAAGATTAAAATATAATAATTCAACTGAATTGTAGATATCTGATGAAAGTACAGAGACATATGTGTGACATGTGACAAAATTAGTTTGATTCTTACTATGTAATTACAAATTTGAGTATTGATTAGTTTAAAACCGAATCAAAGATATTGTTTTGACAAGTCAGAATGATAATATATATATATATATATATATATATATATATATATATATATATATATATATATATATACACAAACTTTTTATATACATATATATTTTTCAGGTTCTTGTAGCAAAAGAATATCTATATATTTATGGCTCTGAGTAAGGACCAAGGATAAGTTCACATGTGATCAAAAAGATGAGTGGGATGTTTCAATTTAATGTTCGGATTAATCTAAATGGATGCAGCTAGATCATGAGTTATGACATACTGTGATCAGATCATTGTTTTGTGACCCAATTTTTTGGCATTTTTTTTTGTAAAGACAAGCGCATTCGCAATTCAGTCCCTCCCCCAGAGCATTCAGTGCGGCCCCGCTGACTGGCCTGCATGGTTTCACGGAGGAATAAGACACGCAGCCGTAATCCGTGTTTACCGGAACCGGCAGTGACTGGTACTTCCGGTTAGTCATTTAAAAAAAAAAAAAAGGGCACATATTAATAATTGTTTGAATAATCGTGATTTCTTTTTTGTCCAAAATAATCGTGATTATGATTTTTTCCATAATCGAGCAGCCCTAGGTCAAGATTATATATAAAACTAATTTCGCAAACCATCTTTATGCATCTTCAAAACACACAAACACAGACAAACCTTGAACTTCCTCATGGACTGGTAGAGTCGTCCTAAATTGCCGTAGTGTTTGGCCGTCTGGACGTTGAATTCTCCGAAGGCCTTCTTGGCCAGTTGAAGTGATGAGAGGTGCAGATCGTGAGCCTCCTGCAGGAGGCGCTCTTCGGTCTCTTTATTGTGGCAGTCGATGGCAATTTCCTCCAGTATCAGGGCTAGCAGATGAAAAAAATGAGCGGCAAATATTAGTGCAAATAGCATTAACTAAACCGTGGCAAGTAAAAAGCGGCTGCTTGACAAATCTAAAGGTTCTTGAGATATGCAAACCACATATAGACAAAAGCTGTTTTCAGACATGATCTCCGGGTAAAATCCAGAGAATTGGCTCGGGATCTTACCCAGAGTCTGCCTATCAAACATGCACAACATCGTCGAGGCTTCTCTGCAAAGACGCGTTCACAACAGCAATAAATCCTCTGTGTCATGGCGAGCGGATGAGCAGCCCCGTGCAGCAGACAGAGGCAGGGTGTGACACATTTACTCTGCCTAGAAGATCACGTGATTTTGTTTACAGCACCCGACACCGGTGTCTTCTCTTATCACCACAAACTCCTTTGACATCTTTGTCGGTGTCTTCTACTTGTATGTCACCACTTTTTCTCTATTTAATTTTTGTCATTTTGTGTCTGTCACACGCTAGAAGCGTCATCCCCCCACCTATTTTAATACTTCCACACACCGCTTCTAACCAACACGTGGATGAGCTGAGCTATTATTCGAGAAATCAATTGAAATGGACACACACATGCACTGTGAACTTGATATGCCTTTGTATTGTGGTTATTCACCAAGATTACATTGGAGATGGAGCTAAAGCGCTCATCAGGACAGAGCTGAAAATGTATTAGTGTGTAGCTAAATGCAGTCTGCTTGGCCACAGAACCTGTCTGACTGAATAGTCTGATACTTCTCCACTGTGCCCTCGTGGGCAGTGGCAAATCATCTTCTTACCTTTGACTCTTTTGGAGGAGGCCAGCAGCAGATGGTCCTCAGGCAGAATGTGAGTTATGATGTCTATGGCACGTTCTGCATGGAATCTGAGAAACAAACACAGCAGCTGTCAAAAATTTGGTATGCAACTCAAGCTAGGCTAAAAACTGTATTCTATTCAGGAAGAAAACTTCTGCGAAAGTAGAGTGTTTCCCACAAACAAAGTTGTTTTGAAACTCAAATTCCAAAAGTGAATCTCTGTGTCAGAGGTCGGAGTGTTTTCAAATTTTTGAATGAGGCCCTTTGTGCAGAGAAATTAATATAACTGACTGATTTGCAAAAAGCGACAACATTTCCTGTTCAGCTCTTTGCTATATCACCAAATCGACTTCATTGTCTAAAATGATCAGTGCCTTTAAATATATATAATGGCACACACCCAAAGCATGCAGCCACATTACATTAACACCAGTACAGTGAGTAACAGAACACACCACCACAGTGTGAGTCATTATCATGTGCTTCATCTACAAGGGGGCTCATGTCTAATGTAATTAGCTGGCTGGTCAAGGAGCTGTACCGGGCTTGAGAGATTCATTGTACTCACAGAGCATTGTCAAATTTCCCAGAGCTGTACTGGTGCACATATGATGAGTAAGCCAGATCTTCGTGGGCTGTGGCAACGTGGATGTTCTTCCCCCCAAACACAGACTGTCGGATGTCCAGCGCCGTCTGGAATTTTTACAGAGAGAAGAGACTTTAGATCAGATATACTTAACTCGAAAATATTTTTTAAAAGTATACAATTATATTGCCTATAATTCTCCTTACCTGGTAAATAGCCACTGATTGACATATGTTGTCAACATTTAATAGGTAAAATCCATAATCTAGCAGCGTGTCCGAGTACTTGGGATGCTTGTGTCCAAAATGTTCTCTGTAAGACACCACACAGTCAGAATCCATGATATATACACAAGAAGAAGAATATTGCTGAGACTTATAAGACACAGCAGGTTACCTTGCTAGAAACACTGCATGTTTGATCAGCTGCTCTGCTTTTCTGAACTCTCTCTTCACCACGCAGGCCTGCAGCAGAAACACAAGGTCAAAACTTCACACGGACTGGAGCTCAAAGGGTTTCCTTTTGATGCTGATGTGTAGTAGTGGAGACACATTATGTGCAGACACTGTAACCCCAGCAGTGACTTCATAACATTTTTCAATAGAAATAAATAGAAATCTACCACTCTAAATGCTACCTTGGAGGCTTGCCGGAGGACATCAACCACTACTTTGACAGGCAGACCTGGAGTTATTTCCTTCATAGCCTCTATACACCACCTGTATGCCTGAGACACAAGGAAACACGTGCAGACAAAAAGATGAGCTACATATTTCTCAACACCACCACCACACGGTAAAAGACCACTACACATTTTTCAGTCACAGAAAGTTAAAGGTAAGGTACATACCTCATCATAGTGGCTTTTGGCAAAGAGCAAGGCACAAAGCTCGCCATACAGCGCAGCCTTATTGGCCTCATGGCCTTGTTTGGCTAGTTTGTCCATGTAAGACTGAGCGAGCTTGAAGGTCTCCTCCCCCAGATGGTATTTACAATTACCATTGCGGACATGAAGCAGCCTGTGTAAATAAGACCATAAAACTGAGTAACAATCTAAGGTGTGTAAAGCCTATGTTTTTACTGACTTTACATTTCTGATCTGATGCAACTATAACTCTGATCTGTCGTTAAGTCACTAAGTGAAGCTGAACCACTTGTTCAGAGATGCTCTGTGTGGGTTACTACTGCATTTCTGTAGAGGTGTATCAGTCGTAACACAAACAAACTGTAGAAGCCAAAGTTTTATTTTTTGACTTTCTTCACAAGAAAAAAAAAGCGTCACAAAGTAGTATCTACAGATTCAGTGGTTGAGGGAGCCCCACATAGATGCTTTGTCCCAAAACATAAAAAAGAATATAACTAAGTTTGGAGATTTTAAACCAAGCAATTTACACATTCTAAGGGTCTTTAAATTAAGTTATTGGTAAGTATAACTACACAATGAATGTCCACAGCTTTTTTGTGACTGACCTGACGCAGCATTCTACAGCCCGGTAGCAATGGAGGACCTCACTGTGCAGCGTACACAGCTGCAGGCACGAAAGAAATACTTTCTCTGCATCTCCATACCAACCCGCATCAGACAAGAATCCACCTGGAATCAAACAGCATCCGGTTACTTCGGCATCACCTATTGTAACTGGTCAAATTGTGAGTGGTTTGAGAAAACTTTCAATGTATTTACCAATTATTAAGGCCCATTCATTTTTTTGACAGCGTAATGCTAAAAAAATGCTTTATTTTAAACCCATATCAATTAAGTATTAAATACACCTTTCTCTGACAAACAAAATTGAGCTGATGTTCCTGAGGAAGGCTACACAAATATATCTGCTGCATTAAATGTTCCCAGGGCCCTCAATGATTCTGGCACGAAAGAAGTTTGTTATAACCAGAACTCTTCATAGTGTTGATGCCAGGTCAAACTGAGAAAGCCCTGGACAACAGAGGTGACCAAAAACCTAATGGTCACTCGGAGCTCCAGAGATCCTGTGTGGCAATGGAAGAAACTTTAACTGTCACCTCAGTCCTCTAGTGATGTGTGCTTCCTGTCAGAGTGCTTAGACAGAAGCCTCCTCTCATTGAGAGACACATGAAAGCACTTCAAGGACTCAGACTGTGAGAAACTACATTCTCTGGTCTGATGAAACCAAGACTGCACTGTATGGCCCCGACTCTATTATTGTATCTGGAAGAAACCAGGCACCTCTCATCACCTGCCCATCCCAGAAGTGCAGCGTGGTGTCTACAGCTTCATGCTGTGCATGTTTTTCAGCAGCAGAAAATTTCATTTCTGTATCTAAAGGATTGAGTTAAAACAGAACAGAGTAAAGTACAGAGATATTGTATAATGAAAACCTTGTGCACACACAGTAAGGCCTCAGACTGAGCCACAGGTTCAACTTCAAACAGGACAACAACCCTGAACACAAAAACAAGAAAACACAGGAGTGGCTTAAGGACAACTCTGTGAGTGTCCTTGATTGGCCCAGTCAGACCCTATGGCCCAGTGTAGGTTACAAAATTAAGCCTCCTGAGAAGTAAGCAGAGGATTTATCCCTGCTGAAGCCAGCTATTGATCTCGCCAATGAAACGCAGGAGCTGCTAAATGAAGGGCCAGTGGTCGGAAATAAAAAGCAAACTATTAATTTGACCTAAGTAGTAACCAAGGAATCTAAGTTCCCTTCAGAAGTACAGTGGCTACTAGTCTGACTGCTCATAAGCTTCCCTGACTGGTAACTAGTACACCAAGGCTAGCCACCCTCATTATTGGCTACTGGATTGGCTGGTTACTAGCATATCAAGGCTTTCTACCTGACTGAACAATGCTGTTCATATTGCCGGTGTAGCTGTGGAGCTCATCTATTGCTGAACTGCCTTAGAGGTAATGGTTGTATGCCACACGTTTTCAGACATGACCTGTGGGTAGAATCTGAATAATTGACTAGGGAGTTTACCCACAGTTTGCCTCTTACACATGCCCAACACAGCAAGAGGTTCTCTGCACAGACGCTTTCCCAACAGCAACAAACTTCTGAATTAATCAGACAAGACATGGAGCAGTTGGATGCAGAAGGCTGAGGCTGGAAGTGACTTACTAATTCCACTGCGTAGGTCATGTGATTTTCTTGACAACACAGTCAGTGTGTGACACTGCTTTTTTAGTGGGAGATATTTTTTTCCTTTTTGTGTCTGTTGCGTATTAGAAGCATCATCAACCCAAAGAGGCTCTGGATAAGACTTTCTCCGCTCGGCCCCCTACTATAAAGTCTGTATTAAGAATTCAATGCTAGAACACAGGGGGTGTATTCACCATGAGCAAGTGGGTGGGTGGTGGCGCTTCTAACATGTGACAGAAGCAAAAATGAAATAAATGAAAAGAAAACAAATATCTCTCTTGAGAAGGCAGTGACCCATGCATAGAAGAGACAGACGAAGATGTCACGATAGTTTCTGGGCAGAATTTATACATCAATTCCACCTCTTGCATGATTAATACAGAGGATTTGATACAGAGGATTTTATGCTATTGTGCATGTGTGAAAAGAAACTGCAAGTGATCTCTAGATCCAATTCTCTGCTATTGTGTCTCTGTATCTTTGTCTCCATATTCAAATTTCTGTGTAAAACCCTCTGGACCCTTCCCAAATATTTACCCAGCACAAAGCCAAACTGGATGGCCTTCTCTTTGACGTGGGCATCAGACTCTGCGATGTAGGAGCAGCGGCGGCTGAAGGAGTTGGCCAGAACTGAGGCAACTTTCACACCATGGTCCATTAGGGCCTGGAAACAGTGGTGCAGGAGGTGTCTGCAGAAAAGAGGAAAAAGACATGGACCATGTCAGTATTGGGAAAACTACAAGTCAGTGGCTATCAGTAATCTTGACAGACCGAAAGTCTGGCAACTTAATGAATTACAATGCTGATGACTACAGGTGTTCAGCCTGCAGTCGTAGGCCTCATTTACATCAAGCCTGTCGATGCAGTTTGGAACAACCCACAGCACATAGATAACATTATAAGAACATCAATAATTTACCTTCACCTTAGGCCTCCAAAACATTGTACAGGGCTTTCATGTCTCACATCAAGGTCACAATTATTTGCTTTCACAGACCTTTGCCCCCTTTTTTAAGAGGACAATAGCTGAGGAGAAGCCATGGTTTATACATTAGGTAAATTATTTCTAACATTATCCACTATTAAGTTAATGCAGTTTACAGTACTTACAGCATGAACCGATTATTTTGCAGTCTGTTTAATGGACTAAAAAGATGGGTCCTTGTGAAAGGTAAAAGCTTTCAGGGACAGCTTAGTCCCTTTGTGTTTTTACCTTTTGTCTGAGGCCCGCAGAACTTTAGCAAACACCTCCAGCTCACAGAACTCTCCTCCGAGCTGGCAGAGTCGGCCCTGCTGATAAAGCTGCAACACAAAGAGATGAAGGTAAAGGTTAGCATGAGTGTCACTGACAATGTGGATTTCATCTCTTCCATTATAATGCAATGTTGAATATGTTGGTAATAACTAATCTGAATAATAATGCTAAGGTACAACATTTTCATCGTACTTTCTATTGTGGGTGTGTTTTAAGTTTAACTTTAGAAAATGCTTTGTGCTGTTCAGGGAGTTGAAACAAAATAAATTGCTGATGTCTGGCCTGTCATCAAAATGCACTGAGCTGGAAGTTGTTATATTCAATGGCTTTCTGTGGTGGGGTCTCTGGGGGACAATACCAGTCTCAGCTGTGTCTCTCAACTGCAGTTATTGGGTCGAGTCTCCCTTAATATCAGAGGGATGTTTATTTCTTCGAGAGACTGGATCCTGCTATCCAAGCCACAGATGAATATTTGACTAGTGACATGTTTTTATTTTGATTGTGCCAGTTTAAAGTTCCAGGTTACTATGGAACCCTGGGCTTTAAACCCAGTTACACTGGCTGATGAGCAGCTAATTTATCAGAGCGCTGGTAAGGGTTGGTGGAAACAGCAAACTATTTCTTTTTTAGTGCTAAAATGAAAACTCAAAGAAGAGATGAAGGAAAATATACTTGATTGTGTACATGAAGTCAGCAGTTGCAGACGATTAGCCCACATAGTTTGGAGTGTTACCTAATGCCTGTAAAGATTATGACATTTATATCAGCCTTAGCTGGATTGCGTTTATTACTCACATCAGCATGCTAACATGCCAAACTGTGATACCTAAATATTAGCATGTTAGAACTGTGAGCATGTTAGCATGCTGATGATAGCATTTAGCTTAAAGCACCTTCACTGCCACTGCTAACTACTGACTTAAGGAGAGATTCAGAAAGACACATGATTATTGTGGTGTCAGCAGCTCCTTATTTTAGTTTTATTAGTGTAACCATGACGGGGAACCAGCTGATAGTACTACTTTCTGTTGTACAGAATTTTTTCCACCTTTACTTTATGAACAGAAAGAAACTCCTCAAGAATCTCATTAGGAAGCAGTTGTATTTTAAAAAGTTGACGGCCAAATTGATTGTTGGTGTTTTTTAACGTTTTGACATAGTCTTACCAAGTTCATAATCCTGATTAAAGCTTAAGTTGTCCAAAGAAGTTGGTTCAATTCAAATTTTACGGTGTTCATCAATATCTACGCAACAGCACACATTATTGAATCTGGTTTCATGATCCTCCTATTAACCAGGGTAGAGTACTTGTGGGAATATACCTGGTTATTCAACAGTTCCTATCATGAATGGTTATTCTGTTGGTAAGTCAGCTTCTCAAAGACTAACTAGATAAATAGGGACAGAGAGAGTATGAGCCAGCACAGAGGTTTCACAAAGTGAGCAAAAGAAGCTGAGAATGAGAAATCAGGACTATAAAATGAAACGGGTAATTCTATATGTTATATTTTATACATTTTACTTAGTAAAACACTTCGGTCAACCAAGTTGTTTTAAGTGTGCTATATAAATAAAGTTGACATTAACATTGACATAATGTATCCAATTTTTGTAATGAATATGAGTAAGTATGTGTGTGACACATATGTTGATACAGTTGTAGTTTCATGTCTTCGTGAAAAGTGATAACCAGAGAGTAATTTATGGCGGAAATCCCCCACCGAATATCAAAAGGTTTCATATATCATACACCTCTTTTAACACTCCAAGAATTACAGCAATTCATAATGATGACTTTCTGTACATGTCCCACCTAAATGACTACAATCAAACTAAATAGTAGTAAGCATAACCTGTGGTATGTAACAGTACAATGCCAGTATCTTCTCAGAGTTTACACAAGCGATATTTAAAACAACGTTACTAATTGTTCATTCAAGTCTTTGTTTACCTCTATGGACAGACAGGGATATTAGATTAGAGATGGGAGATAGAGCTCATAGAGGGACAGAGAGGAGGCAAGGAGAGCATTAGAGGATAGAAAGAAAAATACTCTAAACATATGAAGTCTGGATGGACCCTAGATGGCCTAACAGTCAAACCCTTTGTTGTAACACACTTTAAATGGCAAGTCTATCTATTTTTGTTCCTGTAAAAAAAGAAATAGACTTAAATAAATACTTGAACATTGTATATATATATTTCTGATTGAGGTGTATGACCTTAAGTTGCCAGCTATAGATTTCCTGTGGCTGACACCTGAAAAGCAAACTGTACTCCTCAGTACTCTCAGTATTTCTGACCGAGGCCCGGCTCAGGACTCAAAGGCTCCACTGTTTACACTTGTTTGTAACAGTTAACCTAATCAAATGTCCTGAGAACTAACAGAATATAATGTTCAGATTGATGTTTCGTAATATATTAATATTTAAACTTGTTCTGTGAGGTTAATTAAGTGCCAGCGAAGTAGAAGCTCAGACACGTCACAACAAGTATATTTGCCATGAGAACGGCTCCTTGAAATGAAGTCAACAACAGTTTGCAAGTGACAACACGGACACTACTCATTTACAGTCCCTGGTGTAATTAGCTACAGGATCGATGCCTCTGGAGGATCCACGTTGAACGAACGGTCACTATACAGACGAACATGCTAGCTAGCTACCAGGACTTGTAGAGAAACCCTGGGCATGGGATTCTAACTGTACGCGTTCCTCAGCTCGACCGCAGAAAGCAGTTTCTCATCTTCGCTAGCTAACGCACTCCGAGCTAACCTTTAAAGCTAGCAGCTGATTCACGACAGGCGGGGGGCTGACACGCCTCGAGCCCGTGCATCTGAGGGTCTCACCTTGTAATAGACATCGAACTGTATGTTTTCTGGCAGGGACCGGATGTCCCTTCTCGATCGGCTGTAGTTGTCCACCACAGCCGAGATAGCCGTGTTGTACAGTGTCTCTGGGATCCATTCGAGCTCCACCGCAGCCATGTTGTTTTCCCTCTCCAGAAAAGCCCCAGCAGCTCCAGCCGTCCCCGGCTCGGCCTACAGTCGCTGCCTCGCCGCGACGGAAGCACTTCCTCCACGGGTCCGCACACAACATTCGCCTGTAAATGACGATACACACGTTCGCAGCGTCGCCGAGTCCCTGCTACGAGCCGAGCAGCTTCTACTCGATCCCCATCTCTCTCTCTCTCTCTCTCGACCCTCCAGCCACTCCGAGCCCCCCCGTCCCGACGCACGCAGCCACAGGCGCTGACGCACTGACGTCATCGTGCAGTCGATGCGGAAAAACACATTTTACACTGAAAAGGGGGAAAGTGTTGTTTTTGTTTACCTGTCAGATATTATGTGTTCTCTCTGTTTTTGTTCAATAATACAACAATAATGGGTTTTAGACATTGAGACTTTTTGAAAAAGTCTTTTGGATTTTTTGCTATAGTTTAAATTAGTAATAATGTAGCAAATGAAGTTCATGTTGTGCAAAAAAAAATTTCAGCAGCCATTTTGACGTGGAATTGTTTGATAAACAAATGAATGAAGGGTTATGTTCTTTTAAAGTAGACCCTTAATAAACTTAACTAGTGCAGTGCCTGTTCTTCAACATGTCTGTTTTCTAAACTGTCTATAATGTGGTTTTACTTGTATTCCTGGTCATTAGTGAGTCCTCCTCAAACATTTGTACAATATAGTGTCACTTTTTATTGTTTGTGTGCCGGAGGGTGTGTGCAGAGCTCTTTTATAAACAGTCTATGGTGCAGAGTAAAGTTAGAACGCTATGTGTTCATCCTACCTGGTTTATTGACGATGATGACTTTGTCAATGTTTTCCCTAGAATGAGACTGAATTTGCTTTATTACTGTTCACATATGTAGTTTAGAGGCTGTCATGGCAACAACTTGACTGAAGGGCTTAAGACCGGGAAGGATGGAGGGTGAACTGGTATTATTTTTTCATACATACATGTCAACTATTTCAGAGCTGTGTTAAGCAATTGACACAATCAATTCAGACCGCAACAACTTTTCAAAATAAAGTCTCTGATTTTATCAGAGGACCTAAGAGAAGTTTTAACTCAGTCCGCAGACTCAAGTCACACTGCCCCACCCCCAGGGACTGCTACAGAGCACGGGTTGATTATTCATTGTATTAATATTGAATGTACCGCATGTCCAAATCAAACCAACCTCGGATCTGCTCATCCTCTGGCAATATACAATGGATTTACTAGTGTGAAGCCAATAAGATAAATGGCTTGTGAGATATGCTTTTCACGTTCAGACAGAAAAAGGTTTTTGTTTTCATTGCCGCTTGTTTGTTAGTAAGATTATGCAGGAAAAATTAAACCGATGTCCACAGAATTTTGTGGAAGGGTTGGGCATGGCCCAAAGAAGAACTCTTGTTCTGAATGACCATTTTTAAATGCTCAGACACTTCATATCAGTCTAGATCCGATTTATGTTATGTATCTTGGGACATTCATGATGCACAAATACACATTGAGAATATAGTTTAAATCAATATTTGAATTCCAGGCTTCAAATATATGTTAATTATCTAACTTGGGAAGGGAAGTTAAGGGAAACCGTGCCTACATGTACCTGACTGGTATAAAGTACGATTGTTACTTGTTACTTTAGTTATTGTATTTCACTTTTTGCCTTTCTAATAGTGTCTTTCTCTTGATTGTTCTGTTTCACACATGTTGCTGTTAAAGACCTAGTTGCTTTTGGTGTATTAGCATAAATGCTCTGCTTAATGAAAAATATTTTCCAGGGAGTCCAGTATTCCTCTGTAATCTCCCATATCGTTTGCAAATGATAACCAATCACAGATGCAAGAAATGCAAACAAAATTCTACCTCTCCTTTAGCTTGACATTATTTTCAACATTGTTTTCCTTTTTTTCTGATATTTCGACTTTATTCCCCATATCTTGATTTTATTCTTTATTAGATTTTTTTACTTTATCGCCTTAACCTCAAAATGTTTTGTGTTCTATTCTCAACTCTCTGACTTTTGGGAATGGAAAGTGCTTCCTCTAGAGGGCAGCAGCGGTCTCAGACGGGGACATGTCCTCTTGCTAGAAGAAGTCAGCTAGTTACGTCATCACGTTTGAGCATGCCTACTACGCTGGGACATAAACAAAGGCTGGACGTCGCGCTGCAATAAACTCTTCTCTCTTCTCCTCCTGTATGCGAACCATACCATAATCTTGACGGCGTGAGTTATTTCCGGAGACATGGACAACGCCTTACTGATGCGAGTGAGTGTGTACACCGACCAAGGAGGGAGGAGATACATGGAGGATGTGACCGAGATCATAGTGGAGCCCGAGCCGGGGGAAGATGAGCCGACGGCGGGTGAGTCGGAGGAGAGCGGCGGGGGAGACTGTGCGGTCCCCTCCCAGCCGGGGGTCGGACCTCCACACCGGGCTGGAGAACCCCTGGAGCCCCCGCAGCTTTTACACGGAACCACCGAACCCGAACGGACGGAAGCCCCAGCGGACCTGTGTCCCCCGAGCCCCCCGCCAGCCCCGCTCGGTCGCTCCCGCCGCTCCGTGGCGTTCTTCGCCGTGTTTGACGGTCACGGGGGTCGTGAGGCTGCGCAGTTCGCCCGGGACTATCTGTGGGAGTTCATGAAGAAGCAGCGGGGCTTCTGGTCCGACTGCGACCGGGAGGTGTCGGCCGCTATACGCAAGGGGTTCGTCGCCTGTCACCACGCGATGTGGAAGAAGCTGCGTAAGTTTACCGTCACTTTCCCAAGTTCTGACAGATGCATGCATCAGCTGCCTTAGCAGTGGTGTAGCCCACATGTACATCTCCCTGTGTGGGTCAGCGCAGAGATGAATTCAAACCTGCACATCAGTGAACTAGACTGTGGCCTACACCCTCCAACTCTAGACCAGAGGGTGGAGAGGGCTGCACAGCCAGCTTCAACCAAAACAGAGTTTAACAGCAAGATAAAAGCTTCTCTTGTTTTAGTTGTGAAGGTCTAAAAACTGTCCAAGTTCCAATGGATTCAGTGTCCAGCTTTTCTTTTTACTGCTATACAAATACAGATATTCAATGGGAGCAGAGGTTTGAACAGTATAAGACACCGGAGCTAACATTCAGTTAACTCTATACAAAGCCTGCCACAGTAGATAGTGTGTAATATTGTTGTCATTTATTTGATCTGTTATTTGGACTTAATACACGTGTTATTACTGATTTGAAGAACCTGTTTAGTGTAGCAGCCTGTATGTGCTGTGTCTTACACGCAGCAGCAGTCTGTTCAGGTGTCAGCCTGGACGTGTCTGGACAAGTCAGCTGTTCTCCAGCTGCTGTAGACAGACAGTGTTTCGGAAAACACTGTGTGTGTGAGTGAGCCACATGTGTGACCTGATACCACTGGGCAGACCCCCTCCAGGTCAGACTGGGTCCAGTAAACTGACCTTAAGGCCACAGTGTTGATTTCAATTCATATCAAATGATCTGTAAAGGAGATTAGCAATAGATAAACACAAAATCATTTGTAGGACCATCATGTCTTCTGGAGTTTAAAGTAGGAAGTTTATAAGCAGCAGATGTTTAAAGCTTAGTAAATATATTTGCCTGTCTTTCCTTTTCTCAGCTGAATGGCCAAAGACACTCACAGGCCTTCCCAGCACATCAGGCACCACAGCCAGCGTAGTGGTTATCCGAGGAAATCGCATGTATGTGGCCCATGTTGGGGATTCGGCAGTGGTTCTTGGGATCCAGGATGACCCCTCACTTCCATTCATCAGAGCTGTGGAAGTGACACAAGACCACAAACCCGAGCTGCCCAGAGAGAGGGAGCGTATTGAAGGTCTGGGGGGAAGGTATGGCGTCTGCACTTTCCTAATATCATTAGTCTTACATGATGTAGCCCACTTCAGGCTTTGTAAAGAACCAGTTTGCAGCCTGGCCTTCACATCATAGCTGAAAACATACAACCTTTATTCTTCTGGAACACTAATGGCTAATTATTCTACTTTGAATAGTTTTTTGTTTGATTTGCGGAAATCCTCTTACAACATATTCATCCTCATGAGTCAACACCACCACCCCCCCGACTATAAAAAAGAAACAGCTGAAACCAAGGAATGTCTCTTTTTTTATCATACCATACCCTAATGGGCTTCATTCAACAATATCGTCTAAGGTGTTTTTCTTATACAAGTTTTTGTTGATGTTGATAAAACATCATTACCATGTCTTCATAAGTTGTTCTCCTCTTCAGGTAATGTCCTTGGGATAAAGGACATAAAGAAATAAAAGCAAATTTGCAAAAAAACTAAATATGCACCGAAACCTCTATCTTTTTTAAAGATAAAAACCATAAAGCATCACGGTAATTTAAATCAGATACAAGATGACTTGTGTAATGTGCTTTTTTCAGTGTTCTTATATTTATGCTACTTGTGTAACATTTATATATTAATCTGCTTTTCTGTTTTGTTTTTGCAGTGTGATCAAGAAATCAGGTGTGAACCGGGTCGTCTGGAAGAGGCCACGGCTAAGTCACAATGGCCCAGTCCGTCGTAGCACGGTCATTGACCAGATACCGTTCTTGGCAGTAGCCCGAGCTCTAGGTAAGAAAAGCAATCATTACAGTCATCTAGGCAAATAGCCTGGTTTCAAGGCAGCGCCACTGAATGAATGGAATAATGTTTTATTTTTTCTGAAGCGTTAAAACTGTCTCAGAAAATAATAAAACAAAACACTCAATTTAATCAAAACCAGGGTTTAAGAGCTATCACTTATCAGAGATGTAAGGTTAACTCTCTTCCTCTTTACCTCTTGTTCACGTTGGCCACAATGGTCAGCGTGCTGGATGTCCTAGCGGTATCGTGCACAGCTACAGCAGAAAGACGATACTGGTCGTAATTTTCTCTCCGGCATTATGATGTTAAACTATAAAATCTTGTTTGTTTTCTCTTTCTAAATGATGATAAATGATCTGCTGCATATTGTTCATTTACAGTCATCAATGATTTATTAGACTCAGTTAAAGAAGCTTTTCCTTGGGATGGGTCTGATAATTGAATATTTCTGAGGACAATTTTGTAGACATTAACATGTGGTAAAATCCTGAATTGCCAGACTCAATCAACCTGTGCTGTGCAATATTTTTACTGTCAAACTTTGATTTAAATGTCGTTATTTAGTGAGTTTACACAGGTCTACGTGTCTTAGTGCGTATGTCGGAATGTGTGTGTCAGTGCTAGAGAGAGAGGAAGAAAGCAAGCGGAGTCATATCTTAAAAAACCCAGTTACATTTTCCCTTTAAGTTCTGGGTTTATCATACAGAAGCTACGTACCTCTGTTATAGTAATCAACCACTCATAGTGATAAATATGACCCAGCATCTCTCCTCATACAACAGGTGATTTGTGGAGCTATGACTTCTACAGCGGGGAGTTTGTGGTTTCTCCGGAGCCAGACACCAGTGTGGTGACCCTTGACCCCAGAAAACACCGCTACATCATCCTGGGCAGTGATGGTCTGTGGAACATGGTGCCACCACAAGAGGCCGTCTCCATGTGTCAGAACAACAACGATGAGATGGTGAGTGGGATATACAACTTTAGAATTCAATGATAGCTTAGTCTGGAGTATTTCGACACCTTTCATCTGTCACATTTTGTTATATTGCAGCCTTATGTTAAAATAATTTGTAAATGTTCCCTTATCATTCTACTCTTAACTACCAGTGGAGTGCTGCAGTGATGGTTGTTTCTCCCACCTACACACAGAATCCCTTGAACTCAGCAGGACCATCGTGTTCTTGGTCAAATCTCTTATCAAGTAACCTCTCCACTGATTGCTCAGCTTGACATAAACTTCTTCCATGAATGAATCATGGAGGCTTCTGTGGCTAAAATATATATTTTTTCAGCCTTCCTTAGTCTGAGGTCTTCAACCTCATGTCTTTTATGCTCTGATCCATTGTCAGCTGTGAGGCCCCTTACAGACACGTGGTGTAAACAGAGTCTGAGTGAAAGGGACACAGACTAGCGAGTGAAAGAAGTTAGGAATCTTCGGAGCAAAACACTAACTTAGAGATCTGTCTCCAATGTAATTATGAGAATTGTGGATAGGTAGGTTACTGTATTATTAACTCTTCGAATGCACTGCCTTGTCTGTGGTCTTTTGCAGAGTAAAGATTAGAGAAGCAAACATGACTGAAAGACCCTATAACGCTACTTGATAAACCTTTTAAACGAGTAACGCTCACCTAATACCAGACCATGTCAGTGTAATAACAGCTTTCTCTGCTTCAGGCACCGTGTGGGGTATCAAGTGCCCGGCAGCTTGTTAGCCATGCTCTTCTGCGGTGGCGCCAGAGGATGTTGCGCGCTGATAACACCAGTGCCATTGTAATCGACCTGCAGGAGCCCGGCTCATCCCAGGACACCTTGCACCTTGAGGAGGTGCTTCTCGACCTAGCCAAGGTGTCCCAGTGTCCTCCCACCTCCGTATCTCGTGCTGACACCCCTCTTCTTCAGGTGAGGGCAAGACACACATCAAGAGCAAAACAATATATGTACATCTGTCTATATGCAATTGCTCAGACAACCAGGAAGTTTCTTATATTTTTGCATTCTTTTCATTTGTGTTGCTGTTGCTCAATGCCAAAACTTTCCCATTATTCCAGTCATATCTCAAGAATCCCTTGAGGGAATTTATAATTTGGCACAAACGTTAATTTGGACTCACAGATGAACTAATTTGATTTAGGCTGTCAAGGGTCACAGTGACCTCATGTTCTCCAGAACATGATATATAAGAAACACGCATTTAGAATTTCAATACATCTGGCACAAGCATTCACTTTGACCTGATTAGAGTTTGGCGTTCCAGGTTCCTTTGACCTCGTAAAAACTTTTTTTTTGCCTCGTGAATGTGTTATCTGAAGAAAACCATAAGAGAATCTAAGTCAAAATTGAATAAACCAGCGACCAGTGCTCGGTAGCAGTCAGTAGGGCGGGGCAGTTTGCTTTTACTGTAGACTGAGTTGATTATGTCTTCATCTACATCCTCAGATGAACCCCAGTACAACAGCGGTCAGTAACTGGGTCCAACTGGGCATAGTGTTACCAGAGGTCAAGTGAATAGCCCGTTCCAAACAGGCAGGTTTAGAATAGGCACTGCACCAGTCCTTCCAAATTTGGCACTAAAGTTCACGTAGACTCCTGGATTAACTGATTAGATTTGAGTGTTCAAAGGTCAAGGATACAATGGCCTCACAAATCGTGTTTTTGTCACATATTATCTGAATGTATGTAGACTGAGATTGAACTGGTATACAACCAAAAGCCTGGTAATTCTAGTTTTATGTTGTAAAAATGAATTGTAACCAACCCCAGTTATAACTGAAGTTTATCATCCTTGTTTCTCTGTGTCTGTTCTGTTGCAGCGGCCTCCAGAGGAAGACTCTCCCTCTGCCACATGTGAGCTTCTCCCTGCCCTGGAGCGACAGGATGGACTATCAGGAAACGGCAGCCTGTACCACATGTATCTGTCTGACCCATTTACTCTGACTCCACTGTGTCCTAACAGTAGTACAGAGCTGCCTGGACAGTCGTGTCCCACTGACAGGACAGCTGGTAGCTGGAAACCCAGCAGCAAAAGAACTAATGATGGATCATCAACAGGCCGTTCAGCAAAGAGAGCCCGGCGCAGGACTGCCGTCAAGCTCCCCCAGGTCCGACACAACACAGGAAAGAAACAAAAAGAGTCAAATAATGTCTCTCCCATTCTCCAACAGCATAACAAGACAACAGTGTGTGTGTACTGAAATATGGTGTAATGCTTGAGTCCAGGACTCACCTCCTGACCTTACATCATGTTAAATTGGACCCAGGTTCTGTTTGACTGGGGTAAAAATGGGTTTGAAATTCTATGTGCCCTAGGTCTCAGGTCCCAGGGTTTAGGTGTACATTTGAAGATGCTCAACTCAAATTTAGCTTTGATGAAAGGGATGGGGTGACGGGGACCAAGACTCTTCTTTGACTTACATCCGGGCCACACTGGGTGTGTGTGGGACACGTGACAGCTGCATCTTCTTCCTGTTTTTAGTTCACACGGGAAGCAGCAGGGGTAATATGTCGAATAATGCGGGTTGTTTTGTTGCGTCTGTGAGAACCTCCCACTGTGTTGTGTGAAAGGAAAACTCTGGGTGAACTCCGTAGCCAATTCTCTGGATTTTACCTGCAGGTCATGTCTGAAAATTGATGAGGAGTGAGGACTACTGTATTTCATCAAATAAAAGTAGCCTATTTACTCAACTTGATGCTACGACTAAGACTAAGCCGCGCATCTTTCAGTCCTAAAAAATAGAAGCTTGTTAAAATAAATGGATGGATTCCGTCAACAAAAATGCTGGAATGCTACTACTTCAAACAGGTACAGGTAGTGTTGCAAATATTTATGTTTGTGACATATTCGACAAATAATCTGCGAAACCCACGCAACGCTCACACATCCAGTGCTGTCCCAGTGAGAGACTCTGTACTTGACTCAGAATCTAAGATTAGTGACTCAACTACAACAACACTCACACACACAGCCTGCACTCCACTGCCCCTTGTCTCCTGTGGCATTTCTGTCGCCCATGTTTGCAATTCTTCTAACCAAACTTTCTCTTCAGGTTATGGAAAGACTTATCTTGCTCAATATAATTGTGTTTTGTTTTAAAATTCCTCTCAGTAATCCTGATTAAATGTCTGACTTCCCCTCTGTCTGCAAACAATAATAAGAAGTAAGTCCGATAAATGATGCTGGTGTAAATATTATACATTTTATAGCTGACTTTTGAGAAGTAAGGATAACTTCATTGAAAACAAAAATATATATATTTTTTAATACAGTGTTTTGTTGTATAATTATCAAACTTGAAAAATCCCTTTTAGATGAGCTCCACCACAGCATTCATCTACTCTCCTCACTACTTCCAGATACCAATGTGTACACCAAATGCTTGAGCTTATTTCTCTATGTTTATTATCATTTTATTTAATCATTGGAGATTTGTCTTGAATATGAAGGTGCTGCTACATCCACAAACCAGTAGGCTACTACATTGTGAAAAATATTGACAAATAAATATTATAGGTGTTGGTGTTATGTTCTTTTGTTTAAGAGAACACTTTTGTTTGAGAGTACACTTTTGAAGTAACACATCTGCCTTTGTTTTTTAAATTGCACAATAGCATCTTAAGGGATGAAAGCATCCCCGCAGTCATTGTTGTAATTTGTAATTAACGAGTGCAGTTGATTTAGTGGTGTCTACTCCTCCCCTGAGCCTGATCCACACATTCATATATGAGGGAGAGATTTTCTGTGTTTCCAAGAATGTCTTTCACCATCTGCCCACTGTACTGGATCTGTCTCTACAGTTTGGGATCTCTCCCTCTCTGTTTGCTGAACGACACCAGTGTGGAGGGACAAACATAAAACATGTTGTTTACAATCAGTATTTACGATTATTTGGTGCTGGCAGATTTCCAGAGTGGCTGCGTTTGAGCTATCAGCGATGTCCTGTTTGTCATCCATACAATTGCAATATGTAATGAATAAGAATGTTGAATAGTGGTCCTGACACACTGGACTGTCTCACATCACCAGTGGAACCTGCCATCTTATTTCATCTTGGTTGCTCCAAGGTTGTAGCTGTTGGTTTTGTTTCACTGAGAGATTTTTACATTCTCCCTACACAAGCCCTCCCTCCCTCCCATAGCTGTGGTGATATTGTTACTGATTAATGCACAAGGTTCATTTGTGAGTAAATACAGTCTGCATGGACTCAAAGAATAGTTTTGCACTATTATGGTGAGGTAATTGTCTTTATGAAGGGATTCATTTTCCTTAGAAAATGATGTAGTCAAAATTGTATGACAAGACTGGAGTCTAAATTGAGAATCTCTCAGGACAAATAATCATATAATTTTTGACTAAAGCAGAAAAGAACCCTTGTCGGGATGAGTGTGATGACTTTACATAACACAGCATTGTCCTCTTTTGCCTCTGATGGTTAAATATAGGAATAAGAAGTCTTTTATTATATGTTTTGTCACATGACCTACGTCCATGATTTCTATTTATTGCAAGAGAATAAAAAGCATTACACAGACATGACATTTGTAAAACTTTGTTACATTATGATGTATTTACATTGAGAACAGGACTTTGTAGCATCATGGATATGGTTCAAGAATGTTTTGCAATATTGAGTGAAGATGTGGAAGGAATGAATCAGTGATGTCATCAGTGATGTGTTCTTGTTGCAAATACAGTCTCTCATTTCATTTGGGATCCCTCTATTGTTTTTATATACTCTCATAAATTGTAGTCTACTCATTTATTCAGACAGACCCGGTTTAAATGGCTGAACCAACAGCAGAAAAGTGCATGAGTACAGTGCAAGAAACCCTTTTTCTTTGGTGTTTTGCACAAACCTCACAGCCCAGCCCATCCCCCACCTCAGTATGTATATTTATATACATACATAGATGTTAACATCAATACATGGTGTAATTCACATGACATCATCACAGCATTAGAGTACTTTCCCTGAAATGTGAGATGTTATATTGACTTTTGTTGTTGTAATTTTAGAACCTTGATTCATATCATGTTGTAGTTCAACACAAAACAATCGGATGTTGTTGCTGGTCTGAGGCACTCTGGCTTAATGCAAATGATACTTACCGATAAGGCAGATAAACTAGAAGGCACTGTTTGTAGAACATGTAACTGTAACCAAACCATGTCTTCTATGAATGGGATCAATCTGTTGAAGCTTTGAAAGGTCAACAGAGAAACGTCCACACAGATATAATTGTAAAGGCTATGTAATACCTTCAAGTGGAATTCTTTAATTTGTTTGAAATTAATCTTTCTGGATCAAACCAGATTTCCTCAGCTCAAGTCAGTGTTTTTCTGATATGATGGTTATTACTCATACAGTTTAAGTCTTCTCCACCAATTAAGAGCTTTCTAATGTCACCATTTAAAGGGCCATATAACAGTGCACTTAAGATCGGAAACAAACACTTTGGTGATATACTTAATATAGTTGTAACCCAGATCTCCTGGGCCTGAGTTCATAAACACAAAAAATGGAATAAGATCTCAGAAGAATATTTGAAACTAATCTTATCTTTTGTTTACATTCCTCTAATTAATATTGAAGACCACCACAACTGTATTTTAAACGTCAAAACCTCCACAGGTGTTTATTTACAATATGAAAAAAATTAAATTGCTGTGAGCTCCTCTCTCAGGAAGTAAAATATTTACAAAACAAAATAAATGCACAACAGTTATATGAAAGGTAACTGAAATGATAAACTGTAGACTCAGTTGCAGGCCTGTAGTGATGCTCGGGTGCGGTGAGGACTGAAAACTGTTATGGCCACTTCACTCAGCCAAGAGCAGAAAATAAAAGCACGTGCATTGTCAAATCTGTTCAATACTCACAGGTCCAAACGAAGAGCAATAGGGCAATGTCACAGATAGGGGTGATGATGGCAGTCACAATCCAAATACAGGCAGCATACACAGCAATGAAAATCCAGGGAAGAAGAAAAACAGCAGGGTCCATCCACCAGCAATCTCAGTTTCTCTCTCTCTCTCTTCACAGACGTCCGTCTCCTTTGGCAGGTTACATAGAAGAGTTAATATCAGGACCACGAGTAGTCGACCTAGAAGATACTTCTTAAATGTTTCCCACAGCACAACACTTTTCCTCAGGACATCTGGACTCTATCTCTCTCTCTGACCCACCTGCTCAAGGCATGCTGAACCACTACCTGCACATCATGTCCCGCCCCATATAAGACAGATGACTTGGATTGGCTGTGACTTTGCTATTACCCAATGAGAAATGCAGATACTGAATGACTGACACACAACACTGAGAAAAGTTAGATTGCATATTAAAAGCACTCAAATCAATAAGTCTCTCGTCTTCTCAATCACAGAGCCTTTTAACCACACATCTATTTATTGATTTACTTTTTAACTGTAAATATCTAAACTTATTAACTGTACCTATTATATTTATTACATTTTATCCCGTATTTAACCTTATTTTAACTACTATTTTTAATAATATGAACTTATCTAATTATCATGAACTTTCTCTTTTAATACGACATTTGTTGTGCTATTTTGAGATTAATTTTATGCACTGTATCCTAATGATTTTTATACAGGGCTACATAGTACTGCTATTTTTCTTTGGAGGAATGTTCAGGCCCATGTTCTGAATGAAGTTTATATCTCCTCTTTCACCTGTGTTTACATAATTGTCACTTAAATCACCTTAGCTTTTATTATGACTTTTTTAATGTTCTCATCCGCTTTGGACAGATCATGTGACTTCGTTTTGGAAAATCAGAAGTATTTTGAATTATCTGATACCTAGAACATACCAGTTACAAGTTTACTCAATAAAACACAATAACCATTATTTTCCCATCACTGCTCCATAACTGTTCCCTGAGGTATTTCCTCTAGGATTCCACAGCAATCGTTCAGACATGTGACAGCAGGGAAGGCCCAGGTACTGGGAACAGTGATGGTGGCCCTGGTTAGGTTGAGTGTACAACATGACAGTGAGCCATGATGTCCAACTGCAGCAGGCAGCTGAATGGGAAGTCTTGAATTTATTTGCACTGCTGTGACATGTCAACATGTCGGCTGGGATCAGTCGGTTAGCGGTTAGTAAACATCACCATGTTCCTTTAAGACCGGGACCATGCTGATGTTTACTTCCGCTACACTACTTCCGTAAAGTCAAGTTGTGGTTGTCACATCAAGCTTCAAAATATAAACGTAATAATCGCTACTTACCATCAGTGTTGGTGTTGTTCTGTACCCAGGGAATACTTCCTCTGGAAGACTACACTCATCCAAAGGATTTCCATAGAGGACAAACAGCGACATGTTCTGGGATGTCTCACACAAGGGGTTTTGTTTTGAAAGCAACTGCAGGAAGTCCCGCTGGTCTCACTTCCTGTCAAACGTATTCCTGTCAATTTGGAGAGCGGGAAATACAATGAGTGGAGGAGTGGACTGACACGGCTCGTGGTTGATACTGAGAGAACGTGTGTTTGTTACAGTGTAAGATGGATGTCAACAGGAGTTAAAGTAAAGCTGACGAGTGACTGCTTCTGTCGAACCTCAGGTAGGAGACAACAGCAGGAGACACCACCGACAGTGACATTTGTTCCACTCTCAGTTTCTGATTTAAATCTTAGCCACATTAGCTCGAGAGTCAATGGGTTATTAACCGGGGCTTTGCTAACAGCGTGTGTCTGGATGCTAGGAGGCTAATACCTGGATTATCATGTTTCCTGCTTGTTCAGACACGTCAGAGTGACGCAGAGAAACATGGCGAAGTCCCCAGTGGAGTACACCATTGGAGGGGTGAAGATCAACTTCCCCTGCAAGGCCTATCCTTCCCAGCTGGCCATGATGAATTCAGTGAGTAGCACCCTCACCACTCACCTGTGCATCTTCTAATTCAGAGACATCATTGGATTGTCATTCAAGTTGTAGTGTGTTTCATATTTGTTCAGTTGAAATAAAGTTAGGAAGTGATGTGACATGATTATCACCTTGTGATTCAGGCTTTTTGTGCAGTGTATGTATGTGAACTGGCCCATTAGTGATCATTTCAGCCCATTATTATTATACCCATCAAACCAGTAGGACAGTTGGGTCTCAGCAGTTCTACCTCAGCTGTGTCTTGGTCTCTGCTGGACTCAGTGTTTACACTATCTTGACAAATCAAATTTAGTTTGTTTATTTAGTTCCAAATCTCCCGATTTCTATTTGTGCAAACCAAGCATTGTTGAACACTGCAACAGCTATCGACTCTGAACCGGTTCACACTCGTGCCCCGGCTGTCAAGTGTTTTTCCACAAATGTTCAACTACAGGTGGAAGCCCAATTCTGTCACTGATGGGGGGAAAAAAGGTCCTGTGCATTATAATGAAAAATCGTCTCAAAAATGTTAATTTAGTTCTTTATCATATTTGGATACTGAAGCATAATTGAAAGAGAGCATCACATCTTCTAAAAAATAATGACTTAAATATATAACAATGTATTTATTGATAATATGAATCCATAAAATAATGAGTATCCTTATCTCTTTTTTTATCATTAGTGAAATAAGGTGACATAGCAAGACAAGGTGACAGAGTGACAGTGGATTACACATATAGATAAACATACAAACTCAGACAGAGCAGTAACAGTTTATGAATGGTGTGAGACCAAAAAGGGGCCATGCTTAAAAAACGTCTGATCCAATAAGACTGAATTAAACCAGTATTTGTGGGTTGGTTGTGTGTATTTGTGTGTCTGCTTGCAAAGCCGAGAGAGAATGGTATGCTTGAGGAGTGAGGTCAGACCAGGCCAGGACAGATGGGCGGAACGACCATTGAAAGCCATTCTAAAAACAAACAAAAGAATATTTTACTGAATCCTGTACTTCACTGGGAGCCAGTGTAGAGGTGCAAGTACAGGTGAGATTGTCTGAGGGCTAAACTGCTATGACTGGTAAAAGTCGGAAAAGAGGGCGTTGTAATAATCCAGTTGTGATGTAATGAAGGTATCCTCAGGTTATTGAGAAAGGAAGGGTTAAGGTTTAGCAATATTTCTTAGTTGAAAGTAACAGCCTATAACAACAGTGCTGCTATGTTAAATGTCAACACAGGGTCAAAGGTGACACCAAGATTTTTAACTTGGGTATGTAAGTTAGGTGCGAGGGGCCTTTAAATTATTCTCGATACCACGGTTGGGGAGATGGGGTCCAACAAGACCACATCTGTTTTACTGTGGTTAAACTGTGGTTAAACTGGGCTCTGGAGGGAGATAAAGATGAGTCACGACATAATGAAATAACAGTCTAATTTGCCAGAGCTTCTCAAATTTAAGCTGAGCCTCAGCTCTTTAATGAATTATCGACTGTTTTAATAGTTTGCCACAATATATGAGCAAAACCTACTATTCATAGATTTGTGGAACTGATTGTTGTTGATATGGATTGATTGTGACTGTGTTGTCTTTAAAGCAATGCTTGGAGAAGGTGCACAGAGGGAAACAAACTAGTCGGACCCTAAATTGTGGTGTAGTATATAGAGATTTAGCACTAATTGATTGTTTTGACTGACTGTAAATGTGTGTATCTTGTCTGCAGATTGTCCGAGGGCTGAACTATGGGAATCACTGTTTGCTGGAGAGTCCCACAGGAAGTGGAAAAAGCTTAGCCTTGCTCTGCTCTGCTCTGGGCTGGCAGCGGGCTCAGCTTGGTAAGCCTGAGAGAAGATAGGTCTCAATATCCTCCAAGGCAAAGATTTTAAGTTGAAAATCTGTTATAGATTTGCACTTCCCTGTGTTCTTTCTTTATAAATTGCTTCATATGCAATGTCTCTATGAACACAGTCTCATGTTTTTACCCCCACCAAGGAAGTTTTGTTTTCACCCCTATTAGTTGGTCTCTTTATCAGAACAGATTTCTATTAAACTTGGTGGAAGGGTGGGACATTGGGCAAAATAATTTTCATAATTTTCACCAATTTCTCAGGGATTAATTGATGGATCTTGATGGAAGAAATGGCATATTTAGGAAACTGATATCTATAAGTGTGTACAATTTAAGGAGACTGTTGGGCCTTTGCGGAGATATACACATTACTGAGTGCCAATCTAGTTTTATTCATTTTATAGCTGTTAAACAGTGAAGCTCTTGCACAACTGAGTCATATGCAAGTCGTTTTCCTTCTCTCTACACTGTGTTCAGACTGAGAAAAATAAAACAGTTGTGTTGAAGTTGACAAGCTATGAAAGCCTACTCCCCCTCGTTCAAACAAAAGTGATCAGGAACAATTTAGTTGCTAAAATTCTGACTGAGAAGCAGAGATGAGTTTGGCGTTGATATCAATAATACGTTATAATTTCACATTCGTACCCCATATACAGACTCAATGTCACTGTTATTATAACTGTCTTCCATTGTGTGTTGACAGCTAAACTGCAGGAAGGTGGAAACCCAGTGGACGTTAAGAACCAGTCCGATAAAAACCCTGACGGCTGTAAGAAGCCAGACGTCAACACATCCTGCCAGTGTGTGTGCCACAGCAAAGCTAGACCGGTGTCGGCCACAGTAGAAGTCAAACCCGCTGTTAAGGACCTCACTTTGTCACCACTTAAAGATCAGAAGATTGCACTGCAGCTCCCCCCCACACCTGCACATTGTAAGTCTCTCTCTGTCCCACTTTTGTCTGTTGTACCATTTGGACATGTTCATCCCAAATACATCTTCCTCAACCTTTCTTCACTTTGGATTTCCACTGAGTAGAAAAAAGTAAACTGTGGGGATAAATATTCTGAATAGACAGTGAGAGGTTCATCCAGTGGTCTCCCAGTATTTGATCTTTGTTTCTCTTGACTGTTTTATCTGTCATTTAACCATAGTAGGTATTGTCAGTCCCGGAACTTAAGCATTGTCTGTCTGTTGGTCCTCAGTTTAACCGTCAAATGAGAAACAAAGAAAAAAATTGTCTGTTTGTTGGTAAAAGGAATGTTTTGTTGGGTGTAAATCTCCTCATGAACCATTTAGGTATATGGATACAATCCTCTGTCATGATGTGTGCATTATTTACTTAACACATTGCTGCATTAATCCTGTTAATCAAATATAGTGATCCTATTAATGGAAAATGCAATCGCATATTAAAGTCATGGCTGTCACAGGAGGAACCAGGTAATTCTGTGTGGGTTCTCACGTGATTACAGACAAGAAAAATGCAGCCACTGGTTCTTCCACACTCCCAGCTTTGTTAACATTGTTGAGTCAGTTCAGTGGAATCTCAAATAACAAGTTTGATGAATCATTGAATGAATTATTACACCAGTACATACAAGTACCACATTTCTCATTGCATAAAGTCACTGTTTATTTACAGGTTAGTATAACCATTAGGTTATGTTTCCAAAAAAGTATTTCACTGCTTAAAATATTTGGATATTTTGAAAGTTACTTTGTACCTGAGGTGTTGAGTTTTCTTGGCTGTTTTATATTATGTCATCAGAATTAAGAGCAGACCTGACTTGACCTTTATACACAAATAAGAGCTAAGCCATTTGCTCCCACATGCTAATTTCTGTTACTGTATATGTTCCACACATTTTTCTATTGTTATAGTGCTGTCACCAAATGAGCCACAGCCCAAGAAACAATCCATAGCCTCCCGCCTGTCTGAGAAGTTCCAGTCTTCCCTGAGCTCTGACTGCAACAACGACGATGACTTCCAGCCAGACAGGAAACGCCTTCGGGACGCTGAGCAAGAGGTAATTCTCGATGATTCGTAGATACCTTTGTACATTTTTACAGAATTCACTTATATGATATATGTTGAGGATTTATGGATGTACTCTCTGCCTCTTGGTGTCAAGTAAAGAAAAGTAATATATAGTAGTTTGATAAAATGTATTGATGATATTTCACAGTAGAGTACTGTCACAATGTGTTGGTCACCATTACAATGTTACCGAGATATAGGTGAGTCAAGATGCAATGCACAATATTACTGCCAGACAATGACATACAGTAAATTCATATATGTGCATATGTACTTAATAAACATATGTCTGAACTGTCTAACGGCACAAATATTCATCAGGACTCGAGTATGAAATAATTTTATTTTCAATGGTCAAAGATCAAGGTCTTTGTGACTTCACAAATCACAGATGAAATAATGAAATTATGGTATTTTATATCCAAGAGGTTGAAGGACAAATTAACTTGCATCACAGTGACTAAAAGTCATAAGTACATTTTAGCAAGACTGGTTTGTACTGGTTGTAATGTACATGTTGAGTAATGTGTAGTTCATTAATGTAAAGTGTCTTCAGAGCCGGAAGAGGAAGCGCCTGGAGAGGGGAGTGATCTTCATAGATGATGAGCCGGAGCAAGAAAAGCAGCCTCCGGGGCCGAGTTGGGCCACACAGCCAAACAGCCCCATGACCGGTCTACCCTCATCATGCAGCGTGAGTACACTCCAGACAGAAAAGCACACTTACACCAGTCATAGTTTAACTGCCACATGGGGGCAGTAATGTCCATGTATTAGATTTGTTTTCTCAAATATAAGCAGGTCACTGTGGACCAACCTTGATAATGCTGATGTGATACAGTTTAATAAATTGAATATATAGGCTTTATCAAAAATATATGGGCATGATGCACCTACATTCCAGACTCCATCTAGCAGGAACACATGCTCCTAGACTTTTTAACCGAATACGAGTAAATTAGTTAAGAAATACTAAAATATTAATGGAACATATAAATGGACACCATCTTCAATATACAATATTATTGACAGATCAAATTACTTAATAAACCTTAAAAAGCAAGTGTAAATAATTTTGTTCATAAGTGAGTCTCAGTGAGCTGTTCATCTCAGCCAGCATGCACAACAGCAAGGCACTAACATGGAACTGAAGCATATTGTTATTGTAAAGTAATTACACTTGTGCTTGTCCTGCAGTGAAATGTCCAAAAGTCTGCCCTGAAAAGTTCCTCTGTCTCCACTATCAAGACATTCAAATTGAACATAGTCGTTATTATTGTTATTTGTGTTTTTGCTGCTACAAGATGTTAAAATGCCTGTTGTGAAAAAGTCTGCTGCACTCTATCACTCACCATGTAAGCAATATGGTCAGAATCATCATTCATTGCCACCACTGGGTGGCGCTAGGCTCCACAGAACGAAAGGCGTGTAAAGGCTGGAAATATAAGAAATTTGAGAATTCATTTTCTACAAACAGATTCTTGTTTGAATAGAATACCAAGATTATAAATACATTGTTATTATAAACAATTTACTTTGTTTTATCACATTAAGAAACAGGTTAGTACATGTTTTCCAGTCTGTGTTTATCCACACAGCTTTTACAATTTGATTTGACTGGACCAGTTGTGATGATGTGTATTTCTTTCACATCTGCAAATTATTCATTAGCATCTTTTTCAAGACTGACTATCATATTTAAACATGAAAAAATATTTTAAACACTGAATGAGTTATCAAAGTAGGTGCTGATATATGTACTGTTGATCCGTTAATCAAATTAACATTAACATCCCTAGATTTATTGCAGCACTGCTGTATTGTAATCTAGAATGTACCCTTTACTAGCTGGAGATCACTTACTTACTGCTGAAAGTATCTCAAATATTTGAAAGGTCTCGGGAAAATGTTGATGATTTGGTAGAACAATCATGATAAATCATTTTTAGCTGCAAGTTGAAAGTGTAGCATGTCATTTCAGCCCGTTGCTGCACTAAGACGCCACCAAAGCAGGTGCATCAAGTAACATCATGCTCCTTAAGGTATTTAGACGCTCTTTCTGGTGAACAATCAAGGTTCCTGAATTCTCTGCAGGTTCCCGACACCAACAGCTTACCCATAATCATTACATGTTGAACCATAAACTACTGTTCACAGGAATGGTTGAACTTTCACAACTGCGTCTAAACCTGCCACAGGTGTGTTGCTTGGATTTAGATCTATGGATGACGGGAGGTGGAAAAAGAGGAGGAGGGAAAGTGAAGTCGAAAAAGCGCGTCCGTCTCTGGTTTCCCTGCAGCTACATAACCCGGGCTCTTTTGTCCTGTGAGTGCTGACTGACGGCCTGAATGGAGCCCTTTGAAGCAAGCTCCAGTTTTAATTAAGAGGGTTTGCCTCGCTTGGGCCGCTGATCTGTGAAAGCCACGGGGATAAATATTGAATGGGGTTCACCCGCTGGTTACTGTGCCCGAGGGATAAACAGGTGCTTTGGAGGGCAGATATTTGCTGTGGTACCTCCCTGCACCGTGTGGTCATATCGGTAGGAAGGGGTGTTCGGTGTCATGTCTTCTGAGGTATTGGCTATTGAAGCACACCCTTATTGGAGTGAATTCCAAGCCCTTGAAAGCTGTGGAATGAGGAGCAAATTGGCGTCCAGCAAGAGGCGCCAGTGATACCTAAGTGATCCGCTGCCTGCGGCCCCTCGGTGCCCTCTGACTGGCCCCCCGGAGTGTGAGATTTCCATCTATCAGGTGTTGGCAGGGAGAATAGCAACAGAAGCCTACCTGTGAATTTTCTGAGGTGTTCAGTAACACCACTGACCTCTGTTCTGTCAATTCAAGAAAGCTATGGCCATTGCATACACTTACACCTGGCAGCGTATACCAAGAAATCTGTCATACCTGAAGGAACTTGACCAACTTTTACAAGCTTGACAAAACTTAGCATACAGTTACTAAGTAAACCTGTATACCACAATATGGTAAGCCGGAAGAAACTTTACCTTAACTGTACAGTGTACCTGTAAATGCTGGGATAATAGGAAAACACTTCACACACATAATGCGTTGTTTGATAGATAAATGGCATTGTCATTGCTGGTGGCACCCAAAGAGTAACACCAGTGAAATGTTTCAGTGCTGAAAGAAGCATTATATTCTTGTTGCGAGCTGGTGTCCTGTTAGCCCCTTTTGCCAGTTATCTGCATTCCTTTCTAGGGGGTGTCTGCTCTGGGCTGTGGGGCCAAGCTTGAAACCTTGTTGTCCTGGCATCTCAGGAGGCAGGTATGTAAAAGGATACTCTTGTGTCAGCTGTTTCCTGCTGCAGCTTTTGACAAGGGCCTCTATTCATCAACAAGCTCTTCTACTCTGCCCCTACCCACCCCTTCTACCCCTCCTGCCAATGAATAAGTAATTATTGGCCATCTTGGAGCAGGATATTTGGATGGCTCTATTTAATGTGGCAGCAGCAGGTAAGGTGATCGGGCCCAGGGCCCAGGCTGTGAAGCGTAACTGTTCCAGAGGAGAAAGGTAACTTGAACTGGTGTTGGGGCCCTACAGCACCTCTGTTTATTTTTCACATGGGCTCAGGGCTCGTTATCCCTCTTAACTCTGAGAGATGGCTCTCTACGGCTTCTCTCTGGCCTATACTCCACCACACATTGTAATATTTGATGGGGAAACAAGCGTGGAAAATCTGGGCCCGTGGGTTACCGGAGCTGCTCATCTGTCATTAAGAGTGCTACCCTCTGATCCCCATCGCAAGTTGTGATGCATGAAAACGCATACCAATCATTCTTATGTGGAACCATTCAGGGGATTTTATAGAAATTTATAGATGGACATTTTTTTCAAGTTTGTGAATAAAATTAATTCATCATTAAGAAAAAACATGATTTTCTGAATCTCTGAAAAAAGAAGCCAAAGTGCTGCTACTACTACTACTGAAATTTATGATATAATTCACACTTCAGTACCTTATATATTATGCTTTAAAACATACAAAGGATATTCAACAGTTTGTCCTTCATTCTCTATGAAGTTCTGGATTTGAAAAGCCTGTTATGATGTATGTGAGGCACTGAGTGGTCAAAGAGTACACCACTTAAAAGAGTACAACACATAAGCAGGATCAGTTTCATAAATGGTGCTGGCTACACTTCACCTTTGAGAAAAATAATCCACCACGTCACTGGACAGCTAATTATGTAGCAGCTACATTTTCCCAGCCACCACAATGGTAGCCTATCGTCTTTCAGACCCCAAAAAGGTCACACGCTGTAGAGAGACAGGACACCTTATGTATGGATGCACATTCTTTATGCTTCTCCATGTGCATATCAAAACATTCTTCACAGTCTGTCAAAAAGCTTATTGAGACACTGGGTAATGATGATGAATTGGTAGCGCTCTGTATTATACTGCATTGTAAAGCTGTGTATGCTATGTAGATGTATGTAATATAAAGACGTATGTACTACGATATATATACTATAAAACTGATAATGGAGATGAAAACTTTGCGTTTTTGCATACATCAAATATTGTGTGATTTGTGTTTAAATGAGGTGTAGGGATTGAATGAATGTATTCCAAGCTTTGATACACATCAGTGGTACAAATGATCGATTGTTTGAAAATGTATTAACAGTGGCCTTAAGTAAGTGCCACTGTTGGTTATGTCTCATATATGGTCAGCCAGCCAGCCTTATATTAATTAAACAATGCACTCTGTGCAGTGATAGTGTGCAGTGGAACAGTGGCTGTTGCAGAATGTGACAAGTGATTTTACACAGATTAAATCAGCAATATCACTGGCCATTATTCAATATCATAGGTGGCTTTAACTCGAGAGGTAGTTCCAATCGTCTACTTCTCGGCAGGTCAGTGGTTAGTTCTGGCTCCTGCAGTCTGCATGCTAAAGTTTACCTGGGCAAGACACTGAACCCTAAATTCAGTGTCGGCCAATCAGTCAATAAATAAGAACAATGTCAATTTCTCCAACAGAAGCTTGCTTAAACAAGCACATATTCAGCTCCTTTCGGATTTCTGTCAGCCTGGTGAATTGAGTTTTGCCAGCTGTTGTCCGCTCAGGTCCTCATGAGCTGCTGATAGTTTGGATGAAAGACATGACCAAACTGGGTTGGTCTGGGTTCAATAGCACCTACACATGGCTCATGTCTCGCATTACAGGTGGATTCCCAGTAAGATCCAATGTTAAGATTCACAAAAAACATGATCACTTTGTCTTCAGAATTATTTAAGAAAGAATTTATAAAGTCAGCAAAACTGGACGATGTTATCATAATTGCAAGCTGCTGGTATTATGCCATTCACGAAGATCTGGGACTCAACTGTTCAGGTTAGATATGAACTACCATATGTGTTAATTTGTATCCATCCAGGCCCCAGAACCCTGCTCCCAGTGCCCATGTGCTTCAGCCAAAGAGAGTGGGAAGGACAAGGATGGCAAAAAGAAGATTCCTAAGATCTTCTTTGGCACTCGGACACATAAACAGATAACTCAGATCGCCCATGAGCTGAAACGCACTGTTTACGCCAATGTGCCAATGACCATCTTATCCAGCAGAGATCACACCTGCGTTCATCCGGAGGTGGCTCCTCATTCCAACCGGAATGAACGCTGCAAGGAGCTGCTGGACGCCAAAAATGTGAGGATATATGCATGTACACACACACAGCTAGGCATTCCTTTGGTGTTCAAATGTAGAATGCAATTGTTAAAGACAAAGTCAAGGTTCACACTGCAAATATCAGGCCAGAACTAGATCTTTGAGGTCAAGGTCACTGTCACCTCACAAAGTAAATTCTTTCACATTTGCCACAAACCTTTGATTGGAGCAAAAGATTAACTCATTTGGGTAGTAAATTAGGTTTATGTTCTATGTTTTAAGATCAGCTTGAGGGGATGTATACAAATTTGGTGCAAACTTTCACTTTCACTCAAAGATTAATTTAAGATTAAATTGTAGTGTCTGGGGGTCAAAGGTCAAGGTTACAGTTACCTCATGTTAATGCAACATGTTAGGACTGCCCTTGGGAATTTTATTATATCTGGCACAAATCACTTGGACTCACTGAGAAATTGATACATTTTCAGTGGTCAAATGTCACGGTCATGGTGGCTTCAAAAAACATGTTTTTGGCCACTTAATTGTGATATCAAGACTGCTTGAGGAAATTTCTTAAACTTTTGATCTCTCGTCACTTGGACTCAAAGATAAAGTGATTAGGTTTCAGTTGTCAATGTTAAAGGTTACAGTGACTTAATATGTATCTGGATAAAATGTATGTAGAAATGTGTACACAGAAACTGCACTGGTTGATGCAGGCATTCAACCGCAGTGTGGAAATCTACTCTGACTGTAAAATTTCCTGTTCTCTACATTGATTGGTCACATTTCTGGAAAGAACCAATTTTAAGGGATTCTGTCTTTTAATTCTCAAATGTCAATTATGGTATCTGCCACAAAAATCCAGCGCACGACACAAAGTTGACATGAGACTTTTATCCTGTGAATGACCTGTAAATGATATAGTTCATAGCTCAGGTCACTTCAACCCCACATCTGAAGTGTACTCTTTGAACCAAGGTTGAACCCTCTCCAGCTGTGAAAACCAGCAGCTCATGACACATCCTTTGACCTTTTCAGACACCCTGTAACACAGACCCAAAGGTAACTACAGTACTACCACATAAACCTCCTTCAATGCTGCAGCCTTAGAGCAACAATTATGCGTCCACAATGTCAACAATTGATCAGGCAGGGTCTTTTTAACACACTGAAATGTCAGAAACCATTGAGCCGGCAACACGAGACACTTGTAACCCCTTACACTGTCCTAAAGTCGAGGCGCCTACTGTAATGAGGATAATTAAGCTGTCAGTGGAGGTGTTTGCCTCCATGGCAATTGTCTCACTTTGTCCTATGAAGTAGCTGGTTGAGTTATAACTCCTCACTGGAGTGGATGTCAGTGATGCTCTTGTGTCATCATCACCTCAGGGTCTAGTGTAGTGAGTGTGAGGTTACTTTGCTGTACAGACACAAAGGGATTCATACACAAAAGCACAGATTGATAGTATAATAGCGTCCTCGGTCAAAACACCTGCTGTCCGTTTTAACTGTGCTGTAAATTGTAATGTTGCTGCGCTGGCCATCAATTCTCCCAGCTCTCCTGACAACGTGTTCAGTGTCATTAAAGTGTCTGCATCATTGTGAGGAGTGGATCGTCTCATTCAGAGATCATCACTATGTGAGGAGGTTATTAAATCCACCGGTGTGCAGTATTCTTGTGACAGTGTCACCTCAAGCTGTTGGATCCATAAAGGACAGGGTGGGAAATCTAAAGCTGGTTCATCTGCTGACAGAGTAATTGGGGCTTAGTACATGAGATGCTGCTTCTTTACACATCTTTCCTCCCTGTATGAGTGTCAGGACATGTAAACCACTACAATAGCTGCAACACCTGATCCCACGCAGCCTTTAAGATTCCCTGTGTCAACTCTGCTCAATGGGGGATCTAGTCTTAGAAATTTGCAGTGTTTTCAGACCGTACTCATTTTCTCTCACATTTGGTTATGTTTTAGCCTTATGTAGAAATTGTTCAGATTCAATTTTGTTTCATCCGTCTACACTCAATATCCCGTAACAAAGGACGATTACTTTGGGTCTAGTCAAGTCTCCTGGATGGGGACCGTTGGTGGGACGCCATTTTCAGGTCTCTCCACATATGTCGGGGTTCTGGCCTGGTCATTCACGGACATTTACATTGTTCCTCAGCCACTCGGTTTCCAGTCTGAGGTTCTGGATATTTTTATTAAGGATATCTCTGTACCCCACAGTTCTAATGTGTCATAACCAAGGTTATAATGCAACTAAAGACAACTAAGGCTCTAACACAACCAACTGGGTATCTGCAGAGAAGGAGAGGGAGACTGTTAGTGAAGGCCACACATAGACTATGAACACTGGGCCCAGATGCCAGCTCCTCCCACCAGGAAACCCACATACACACAGGACAAACTGACAGGGAGGAGCTGGAGTTATCACACCATGGGTCACACCAAGTTTTCAAATTTGAGTGAAAAGTAACATTAAAAAAAATATACATGGTTCTTCAATATACATATTATATTTTAAAATATAAATCCCAAATCTTTTGTTATGATTATTATAAATGTTAGTAAATAGGCCTTGTTCCTATGTCTTGTATGTGTGTAAGAGACCAGTCAACTCTACAATGCTTCACTTCTGCTATGGTATTGGACAGTTGATGAGCGGTGTGTGGCTTCTTAAAGATATGATATTAGAATTGAGATATTAAAATTCATGAGAAAAAATATTACAACTTAATTTTGTGTTTGTTCTAATTCATTCAAATTTATATTTGGGACATTTTGTCTAAATGTATTAGTTGGCTTGTTCTGCCTTTTGTCATTCTCTGCAAAGCACAATGGGACATTGGTTCCAATTATGGTAAATTAATAACATTTGTTATTACAATGATTGGTTTATCTTGTCTCTATACATTTGTATATTACAGGGTAAGACGTGCAGCTATTTCCATGGTGTCCAGAGGATGCGGGACCAGTACACTCTACAACATGTCCATGGGCTACATGAAGCCTGGGACATCGAGGACTTGGTCGCTCTGGGCAAACGGATCCGCTCATGCTCTTACTTTGCTGCCCGTGAACTTAGGCAGGGTGCCTCCATCATCTTCTGCCCATATAACTACCTTCTGGACCCTATGATCAGAGAGAGTGTAAGTAGATTTAGTACACAACCATCAGGAAACAAATAGAGGGAGCAACAAATCAGATATAATTCAAGAAACTAAAGGTTTTAACTGCGCCGCCTTTTTTGTTTTTTCGCTCCTTTCACTGTCCTCCTGCATCAGATGGAGATCGACCTGGCAGGCCAGATCTTGGTGCTGGATGAAGCCCACAACATTGAGGACTGTGCCAGGGAGAGTGCCAGCTTCACGTTGGACCTCAACAGTCTGCTGACGTGCAGGGATGAGCTGGACAGCATGGTCAGAAGCAAAATCAGAGCCTCCAAACATGAACCCCTCAGAGACTTCTGCTACACCCTGTTCAAGTCAGTATCTATCCTCATATTCAATATCTCAGTTGTACATCTATCCTTCATAATTTGAGGAGGAATTGACTTCTTTTTATTGTAGCTGGATCCAGGAGAGCCAAGGCCTGATGAGTGAAAGAGGATATGAGACTGCAAGTAAAGTCTGGAATGGGAAGGATATACTGGCCATCTTTGACACGCTGGGTATCACTGCAGCGACCTTTGCTATTCTGAAGGTACTCCAAATATCTTTGCTTCTCAAGACATTTGAAGTAGACTGCACATTTGTGAGTGTTTTTCACCATTCAATAGTGCAGGGCCTCTTATATGGCTGTTTGGAATGGGCTGCTTGCTTGGACAGTCCGCAGAACCTTGAAGCCACCGCTGTTGCACAAAGAGCTCTTCAACTGTTTATTCGCATGTTAGTTCAAAGTTCGGTGAAGCTCAACTCAGTATGCAGAACTTAGAACTTGAGAATCAGTTGTTGTTGCTGTGATCATTAACGATGTCCGTTACATTGAATCCAGGTCGCTGCTGGTACAGAGCACTTGTGACGTGTTTATTCAAAGATTATTAATATTGAATGTATTGTGTGTCAAAATTGCTTTCTGGGCTGGCACTGGAGGTTAACTTTAGATTTTCAAACTCTTCAAACCCTTTTCTGGCTTTTCTGGAAATCTGAAAGGCTTTTGTATAAATTTGATAGGAATGGTAGTTGGTGTAGTTACTGTGTCTCAATAGGAGAAATATAAGTGTGGGTCAAACTGACAGAAAGGCTTAGGTAACTGACATAACCGGTCTTTACAACTGTGGTGAGCAGAATGAAGAGCAAATCCAACACTGAACCTTGACTCAGAATTCAGAGTCAACAGCTATAATCCATTGGAGCCAACCTGCCCTGGAATGTTTTCTTGACACACTTTTGGCCTTAATACCAGTCAGTTAGGGTTTGAATGTATTGTTGCGCAACATGTTCATCTCTTTATAGCCACAGTTTACTATCTTCTAATAATTACATCCTGCAGAGTAATGCCCCATGTGATTAAGCAAAAGTCATCTCTCTCTTTCATGAACCTCGGTGACCTCCTCAGTCACCAGATGTAGTAGAACAGGAGATTGACAGCATGTTGTTGAATCCATGACTCAAAGACCTGAGGCTGTTTGAGAAGAAAGAGAGGATTTACCAAGTATTCCCTATAAATGGCTGCTAACTTTAGACAGCATAAATATAGTTATTTTTACTTTTTTGTCAAAAAAGTTAACTCGGTTATCCCCCAACCTTCTCGCTTTCATCATCTTCAACAGAATCTCATTGTTACTGATGAGAAGGGGGAAAAAAAGACTGGTCACAACAATAATAGGAATTTACACACTAGTTTTAACTGTACCACTGGTGTGTAATCTCAGTCAAATTTCGTGCCACCCGCTTCTAATGTGCGACAGGCGCAAAAAAATCAAAAAACAAATGCCTCTGCCTTCTGTACCTGGCTGCTCCAACTCTTGCCTGAATAATGCAGATTTTGATGCTATTGTGAACACGTCTTTGCCGCTGTCCCGCTGTATTGTGTTTGTTTGGACTCTTGGTAAACTGCGTAGCAAATTTTTCTGAAATTTAACTGCAAAACATGTCTCAAAATGCCTATAGTGTCATCAGACGCGTGTGTAAACACAAACTGGGTAAACAACGGATAAAAAAAAATTGACAATGTGAGGAAAGCCGGAGGAAATGGCGGGGTTTGGCTGTATTGGTTTGGCAGTGCGAATCCCTGCCCCCGGACGGCACCAGCCTGTACCACATCCGCCTAATTTTTCGCCTGGAAAAACCCTGGATTTGTTTTCACATGTCCACTGTCTTTATATGTGACAGAACAACCTGGCAGCAGTGCTGGAGAAGGAGGAGAGGGTTGGTGTCGTTAATGGTAAAGAGGAGATGGTGCAAATCCCAATCATCAGCTCATCTACCTCCATTGTCCTCAAGAACCTCTTCATGGTCCTGGATTTCATGTTTAGGAACAACTGCAGGTCAGAGACAACCCAAAGAAGTCAGCCTTTAGAAATCCTGAATCATGCCAGCTCAGATGCTGATACAACTGAGGGGTTTCTTTTTTGTTCTCTTTGTCTCTGTAGGTTTGCTGAAGACTACCGGGTAGCCCTGCAGAAGAGCTACGCTTGGACCAATCAGGTTCCACCCGATGCTCCTGATGCCCAGGGTTTTTTTGTTCGACCACGCCACAGACAACGCCAGAGTGTCCGTGTCAAGAAAGAAGTGTTGACACTCAGCTTCTGGTGCCTCAACCCAGCTGTGGTGAGAGGTTTGATAAGGCAGATCTTACCATCTAGGCCACATTGATCTTTCACTGAAGTCTATAAGAAGAAGAAAATAACTTAACAAGCTCTGAAATATAAGTTACCTGACAAGTGCTGGTAAAATATGTATTATGATAATATGAATGTCAATGACTATTAACATTTTTCCATGATTTTTAACTTCCACTGACCCACCATCCAACCTTTATGTTAAAGGTCTCATGATGGAATAAATTACAACTCATTGCCCCTCTGAGGTTGATTGTGTCTGTGTCTGTCCCTTCAAGGCTTTCTCTGACTTGAGTGGGCCGGTGCACAGCATTGTGCTGACATCGGGAACCCTGTCACCCATGGGCTCCTTCTCCTCTGAACTCGGGGTGAAATTCTCCATCCAGCTGGAAGCCAATCATGTTATCAACAAGTCCCAGGTTAGTCACCCATGTCATTAAGCCTTAGTGAAAACACCGCACTGTTTGGCTACACTTCAGACAAATTTGTTGAGTAGGTTAACAAGAACATTGTATTGTGTCGTACTGTCGGAGCGCTTGATTCCTAAACTGTGACTATCATCCACATTAGCTGGTTTGACCATTGTTAGTCCAGGTCTTCAAAAAGTCTTGATCAGAGTGACTGACTGTTTCAATATTTTGAAACCTGAAGCAGAGGATATATCATCTATCAATTATCGATAGCACTTATTATGTAAAGGACTGTGTCTGGAGCTAATCCCAGCTGACATTTGACAAGGGAGCAGACAAATAACATTTAACTCTCACATTCACCTGCAGTTAATTTAGAGTTTCCAATCTACCCAACAACCAAGGTTTTGACAGACAATCTGAAACTTTGTGCTTGCGTTTGCTCCACATCTGTCACAGTGCTACTTCTGTCCAGCAGATGTCACAGTCTAACTGCCTGATAGCTATTCAACTCACCTGAAGGCCTTGAATGGAGTTGTTCAAGGCTTTGACGTGTGTTCAGACACTTAATCCGCAGGAGAGAAAAAATGTGTTTTTGGCCCATTCTAATCACTAGAGCCGATTCGTGTTAAAGATGCTATTAAACATACGTCACACATAGAAACAGGTGGGTTTCTATTCCAGATCCTCACAAACAAAACTGGATTATGTAAGTTAAACATGTCAGGCAGTGCACACGAGAATTTGGAATGGTTTATTATGACACCAAGAGATATTTGTGGTTTTTATATGTTTATATCAACAAATATTTCAGGCACACATGATCATGCCCAGATATATTTATTATTTGATGTATATTATATATACTTAGATTTCTACTGTCCTCTCTTCAGGTTTGGGTGGGCACTGTTGGTGCAGGACCTCAAGGCAGAAAACTCTGTGCCACCTTCCAACATACTGAAACATATGCGTTCCAGGACGAGGTGGGGGCCCTGCTGCTCCATGTGTGCCAGGTCATGGCCAAAGGTGTGCTCTGCTTTCTGCCTTCTTACAAGGTAAATAAACCACACACACATTATATTGAAATATGTAAATTTGACACTTTGACCATGTTAGATGCTGTTAAGGCATACACATGTTGTGGTACTTTTAGATTCAGAATATTTAGCTACAGAAGAGTACACATTTATATTTTTTTATATATATAGTACATATTTGTATATATATTTCAGTTTTGACTCACATTTTAGTCTTAGCAGTTAAACAACAGCCCTTCAAAATTAATTTGTATAAAACATTTGGATCATGTGAAGAAATTTTAAGATAGTTTTTGAAGTTCACTTGGTAGAAAAACCTGAATGCTGTTGGCCCTTTGTTTGTTGTTTTGATTTTGATTATTCAAATGGATTATTTCTCTTGTGTCTAAATATTTAGTAATTTTTCTCCTCCTCTACAAAGCATCTTATACTTGTTGCTTGAAAAATGCTGTACAAACTTTATTTTATCAGGTACAGCTTATATTAATTTCATCTATGTAATAAAATTATACTTTTGCTGAAAATAATTCATCCATTTTATTGAAGTGTTGGCGGACTCTTCATTTTACCACATTTTACCATTGGGAGGAGCTAGAGACCACAGAGTCAATGCTTTTGAATTTGTGTTGACTTGGCCCACAAAACGAGTACCAGTTTTTAAAGGCTCTACTGGATTCCAACAGATCCCTCTGCTAAGACAGCGCTGTATGTAACAATAGATCAGCACTAATCAATAGAGGCACTTGTCAGGTTCTTGGTAAATGCCGTCATCCTCACAGAACTGTATCCTCTTTCAGTTAATGAGGGCGCTTCTGAGAGCGCACTCGTAGACACTTTGTCCCCCTTTGTTTGTTATGCGTTTTCGTTCATGAATAATTAATGTACACTACAGCTCACTTGTCACATTAGCTTACAAAGGGACAAGTGGATTTCATTTATTATTGTGTGTTTGTCCACATTGCACGTTACACGTGACTTTGGTCAGTTAGCAGTTTTAGTCAATTAAGACACTGTGAGAAACACAACAACACAAGTGAGTTTATAAAGTCATGAACACATGACTTAACATCTTCCCGTTCAAATGCAGTGAAGCCCTCTATGGTGGCAGTGTGCCTGGATTATGTCCAGCTTAACCTATTTTAAAATTGAAAAGTTTTTAGACTTTTGCAGTTTTCAGTAAAAAAGGAAAAAGTAGAGAATGTCTGAAAAAGAAAATTTGAAGCATATGTTATTAATTCTTAATTATCTCCAGACCCCTCAAATTGTACCGCCACGGTGAAATCCACTGTTATAATTTACACAATATACATAAAAGCAGAAACTTTCAAGCTATTCTGTTTAAGACCATCACTTTTATGGTAAAGAGTTCTCTGCTGCTTGCTGCACTTCAGTAAACCATTTGCCTTGAGTCACAAGCATCATTTTAACTACATAATCATTTTATAGTTTACCATTTTAAATCTTCAATTTTGAATTTTTCATTAATGTTACAGCAGTAAAAAAGTTCGTTTTTCTTAGCCTTGGTCACATAAACTAAGGATTTTTGAAGCTCATGGTTATGAATGTGGCATTTTGCTTATGTACTACACTCGCATCATATCATGGAAGCCAGCATCACTGATACACTGTTTCGCTGTGATGAGTCAGTGTCATGTTAAGTGGACACGTCATTTTCCATCAAACAGTGGACCTTCACAGTTGTGTTTTGCCCTTGGCTTATTTAGTTTTTGCCTTTGGCATATTTGCATAGTGTCTGTTTGACTTGTATTTCATCGCGTCACTGGTTTGATTTCCCTGCAGTCCTGGGTTGCTTGCTATCCAGTTGCCTTCTCAAACAGCTGATGACCCTGCCATCCAAACTGTGAGGGAAAGCTAACACTCTAGGCCTTGTTCTTTTCTCATTTTACCTTCCTTTTTGTCAGCCTCTGATGTCAGCCGAGCACCTATGAGCTGTGGGATGTTTTTTTATTATTGATAGCCATGTAGGAGTCTTCTATCTCTCTCAGTGCCGACGCATGAATATTTAATCTGTAGTCAACTCTTGAAGATGAGGAGATGAGGGGAAATGAAGGGCTGGGGTATTAATTGGAGCCCGTGGAGGCCTGTTGGTGCCGCCGAGTCCCGTCTGCTCTGTAATCTGTGTGTTTGTGTGTGCGTGTGTGCGCAGGATACATAGAGGATAGGTCATGTCCGGACACCCTAGTTCAATGTGTGGAGATGATGGCTGTCAGCTCCTCGTACACAGCTGTGACTAACAGCAGTTGCTTACCCCCACATACAAACATAAATACACAGCAGGATGCTCTGGCACTGCTTACGTTGAGCTAAACTATCTTCATGTGTAGGATAAAAATTAGTAATAAAATCAACCAAAATCTGACTTTTGCCAGCATTATGTATTTTAGGGTTTTGTAAGAACTTAATCTGTTTTACTATTGCTGTGATTATCATTTTCCAGCAATGAACTCTGAGCCCTACAGTCAAATTATTGCAAAGAAAATGCAAACTCTGCTTCTATTTAAAATACAAGGACACACAGAGGCATGTCTGTAATCATGGTCTCATACACACACACACTCACTTTCCCGCACCAGTGCTGTGGTTTTGTAGCACTTTAACCTCAACATCCCTTCAGTTAGTGCCCATTAAAATCACAGCGGGCCCTGCCGTCTGGTCCTAGCCGCCAGAGGAATAGACCAATGCTCCACAGGAGAGGGGGACTGATGGTTTATTACAGAAGTGGCAGCAAAAGATGGCAGGCACTACAAGATGCTTTTAAAGGAGATTGAGATAAGGGCCATTAGGTGACGTCGCCTGGCTGTCTGTGTGAAGATGCACCCAATGCTGGCGCCTGAGCTCTGCGGAGCATGTGTCAAATCAAAGTCAAAGCAGACTGCAGGGTGAACACCCACCAACACGCACTGTCGGCAGGAGCTCAGGGCAATGAGAGCACGAGAAGAACAGCTACCTCAGAGAGAGACCGGTTCTCTGTGTCTGGGAGCACATTAGATTCATAGGTCAATTTGCTCAGTGTGGCATTAGCCTCCTCATTTTTTTTTTGTGTTCTTTTAGAGCAGAGGTGATGTTTTATTTGCCTTTTTACAGTGGAAACTTGAGGGTTACTGCTGGCTGACTAAGCTGCAGCTCATGTTTTCAGACCGAGAGAACACATGTGAAATGGAACAGTTTTTGCCTTTCAGCCACAGTTGCAACCTTTTGTTCCTGTCAATGAGTTTGAAAGAAAAAAGAAAGAAAATCTTTAACCAGTGAAATTTTATTGTTGATATATAGCTTGCACAATAATTGAATAGCCTTTTTATTCTCTCCTGTATGTCTGATCATTTCAGTAAAATAGTGATAGACGAACACTGATGGCATAAAAATTACTGCATAACTCAAGACACTGCATCATAAAATAATTAGGCTGCTTATTATTCTGCATTTTTTTGATTGTCTACAAAGAAAGACGGAAAAACTAATCATGAATTGATCCCACTAACAAAGCATTGTGTGTATCCAGTCTGAGCTCGGACATCAGGGCCCAAAAACCATTACAAACACAGTAGTGAGTCACACTGTTGAACTGGGTGACCTGTTCCTTCATTACATGAAAACGCACACAAGTATATTTGACTCAGTCCTTCTACTGCTCACAAGCTTCTTCATTCACAACAGTTTGAAACAAGTTCTATTTACAACTGTCTGACTCATTTCCTAAAAGTGTCCACATGTTTCAGGAAATTACTGCACTTAAAAAAAAAAAAAGTACTGAAACTGTATTTTTGTGTGATGCCTCTGATGATTTTGCTCACAATGGTGCACAGGAGGTGCAGATTAGTAGTAGATAGTAATTTCAGAGTCTTGTTGAGATTATTGAAATACAGATTTCTAGATTTTTTTGTATGTAGTCAATACTCAACATTTGTTATGTTCAATGCATTATACTGATGCCAATGTTTTATTTGACAATTGTCACAACAACACAACTGATTGTGAGATTGACAATTTTATTCACAAATAATTCCATTGTATTTTTTACAGTTGGTTTAGAATCAATGAAATAAAAAACAATCAATGCGTATACTGATATATCACTTGGCTGAAAAAACTTGACAGATACGAGCCTTCCACTGACATGTCAGCATTTGGATGAAGACAATTTGTATTTATGGAATAAGCAATGCAGAAGTGATATACATTCATGTTCACATTTTACAAAGGAAATATTTTAATTCAAGTCCTATATATTTGGTTGTGTAAATGGTTTGGTAATGCCAAATCTTTTAAATGTAAATATTGGTATTTAAAATGTTTTACTCCCTAATATCAGTATCGTCATCAGTACCCAAAGATCTGTATTGGTTGGGCTCTAATTGACAGACATTTTTAAAGCATACCCTTTTAAATTCAACTCAAAAAAATTATTTCAATTTCTTTAAATAAGGAAGTTAACTCGGTCTATCAGTGAGCATCTTTATCTCTGGGCAGCAGGCAGGGTTTTTGCAGAGTTCTGTTGTCGTCACCAGTGCAGCTGGGATGTGTAGAGCAGAAGACAAGGGAAGAGTGGCAGGCCAGAGGTGGCAGGTGGCTTCTTGCCACCAGCCTTGGCGTGATGGTTGCTGTGATATTTTGGAACTGAATAATTTACAACGCAACAACACGTCTCCCCTCGCCACTGCGAAATGTGGCTCCTAACGGCATGTTTCATTAATGCCGTCGCCTCTAAACCCCTTCCATAATTCAGCAGGCACTAGAGGAGCTGCATGTGTCGCCACACAGCTCACTGACACCGGGGACACAGGGAAGGAGATAGAGAGAGGCCGGATGCCGAGGAGGTGAAAGATGGGTAGATTGGGGTGAGGGAGGGAGGGGAAGTACAAAAGTGCGAGAAAGACTACAGTTCACTGCTTCTATCTGGTTGTTTCACCACCCTGTCCCAATTGGCAGAAAAATCTGGCCCACTTTACTATGTCGCCAGCAGAGGCTGAGCATTGCACCTACCATGCCTAGAAAGGACAATAAATTATTCACACTTTGTTGTGGCCTCATATGTGCTAAATGCTGCTCATTCCCAGTTAGGCTGGCTTGTAACTTTACTTCCGTAAGATGTCTTGTCAAAGTCTAAAATGGTTGGCAACAAATTAATTTACTTTTAATTGTCAACTTTTCTTTTTGGCGATTAGTTGAATTTTATCTTATGCTTCTGCAATACACTGTTATGTGTACTGCTTTAAGATGAATAGAATTATAAAGTAACTTCTAATTTTGTTTTGTCAAACCCTGCAACTGTGCGCATACTTTTTTCATAAACACATTCTTTATACATTTATTCTTTGTTTTTCAAAACATACAAATAACTTAAATGTTGGGAAATGTAATTTAGGGAGTTTCTAAAAAATATTGTGTTGGTTGGCCTTAAATAACTGCTACCTGCATTTCTTTGTGTTTTGTTGTCTTGAAGTGAGTTGTATTGTTGAGCCTGTAGATGGACATTTAATAACCCAGCACATGAGAGGTAGCTGTTTAAAAAACAACTCGAATTAGCTGCATTTTCATTAAGCTGAAAAACTGAAAACATTTTTATTGGAATAATTAAAGTTGATGTTTGAGATGCTCACAGGACTGTGATGCGATAAACTAAAAGAAAGTGGTGCATTGCTCTAGATTACTTAGTTCCCTTTTTAAAAGTTGGATATTTTATACAATAACGACTTCAGTTATGATCACAATATCATGACTTTATTCTCAAATTTGTCTTTATTTGAATATGACCTTAATACTCCATTGAACAATAAAATTAACATCTTTTAAATAATTGATCGAATGCCTTGTGGATAAACACTGAGGACTCGGCATCAGGAGCAGGTTCGGGGTTCATTGTCTTGCTGAAAGTGTTTGGCCACCCACAGTTACAAACCACAAATTCATATGTTAGACATCATATTCGGAACCTCATTGTTAAAACTGAATCTGTATGATATACAAATAAAAAATCATACATGTTTGCAGATTGTAAAACACTTAATTAGTAATGTATAGTAAACAATGTCCATCGGGAGATTAGAGGGCCACACAGATGGCAGGATGCTGCTTGGGAAACCAGAACAGCATCTCATAGTCGCAGCTTCATCGTGTGATGTGGAAGGTTCAGCATCCTCTGCTTTCTCCTTCGAGCATCTGAGGCCATGGTGCTTCTGTGGAACGCAGCGGAGATCCTCCAAACTTTCACAAGCAGTTGAGCACTGACTGTCAGTCTCAGAGCACAGCCGTGACATTCACTACGCCTCACCTCAGGAAGCACTGATGAATATGAGAGTGAAGTATGAGTGTTAATCTTTCAACGTAACTCCATTTGGACAATATCAACCCATTTTATAATGCATCCAAACTGATGTCAGCAGTTACAATTCACAGCTTCACTGTAAACTGCATGAGATGGGTGCTGATGTGGACACAAATTCATAATTTAGGAAGTAGTTAAGTGCTTTCACTCCAAGACGCTGCTTTACTCACCTCTGCATGACACTGACCTTGTTGAGGGTTTTTAATATGGTTACAGAGGTAGTGTGATTTGGTGTACCTACAGAAGAAGTAGCTGATGGATCCTTGAAAGTACTGACTTGGCACCATTTATTGGATTTTAACAATACATAAAGAAAGAGTAAAAATGGAAGAAACCCCCCCACATTATTTTCAGTGTTTTATTCACTGTAATGTTACTGCAATGCTACAAAAACGCTATGTAAATTTGTACATATATGGAGTACTCGATAGTCATTATTACATGGTTGAATGAGCACTCAGTAGTTATGTTTCAGACCACAACCACACCTGTAAAGCGAAAACATGATCCATCTTGTGATGTCAGATACGGTTCCTCTGTTTGGAATCGGCTCCTTTCCATGTGCAGCCTGGCAGATAATGGCTGTTTTGTTTAGTGGTAGATCTGCCTTAAGTACATAACATGAGTTATTCATCTCCTCCTCCTCATCACCGCAAAGCAATTGCAGGACAAACAGTTGGCTGAATTTGAAGACGCACGTAAAGGGGGAGTCCTTGCATATTTAGTGAATGTGCTATGTTTTATTAATGCAAACGTCCTGGCCTCGCTTGCCTGAGGATGCACCAACCTGATTTAATCTTTCCCATGCTACATTTTTACCACTATGATTTAATTACAATAGCATAGAACAAATGACCAATGTTCTCTTACTGTGTCATTCCCCCTCTGACTTTGTAGTTTTCCTCTGTACTACACATAACCTCCAGGATGAATTTGTGTTAGACTTTAAGTGGTACTTTGAGCAACAGGTAAAAGGAGCTGGTAAAAAGAATAAGTTTACTGTCGGGACAAGATATCATAAATAGGCCCTGCCATCTTGTTTCCTCATCTGGCTCAGACTTCACAGTCTGACACTATAACCCTGTTGAGAAGTTTTCTGTTGACTACAAGAAGAACTTCTACTTGACCCTTCTAACACATTTCCAAGCCAGTGAAGCTGCTCTTTGATTCTGAGGCCGTGCTTATTCAAGGATATAATCTGCACAGCACAAACATGAGTGGGGCCATGTTAGAATGTGGGCTTTTAGATCAATGTGCCTCCCCCGAGAGCTGCTGACTTTCTGTACTAACAATAGCACAGCAACAGTGATTTTATTACAGAGGGGGTTTAAGCACATCAGCTCTCTACGTGTAAGTAAAGAAGAGGGATATATGCTGTATGAGGACACAGCAGCAAACATGGTTAGATCAATGCTTCCTGTTCCTTGCTGCAAGCATTTTTCAGTCTTGGACTGTGTCAGAAGGCGAAACACAGGCTTCAGGTACTTGGCGATTCAGTGTTGTGTGTGAAGATGTACAGTCCAGGGGCCTCATTTATAAAACAGTGCATAGGAATCTTACTAAAAGTGTATGTGCGAACATAAGCCGAAAATGGTGTAGGCAAAAAAGATTATGGTTTATAAAACCGTGCACATGCACCTGGAGGCCATTTTCCCTTTACAAATCACACTCTATTTGGAAATGTGCTTACGTGGATCTGCCTCAAGGTCCGCCCCCTACTCTTCCACATTCAACCATAAATGGTCAATGCAAAGCACCTCATGAATATTGAATTATCCTAAGCGATGAGTAGAGGAAGAGAAATTCTCTGACACCGACATCGAGGTGTTTGTTAGTGAGGTGGAGGTGAACTGCCACAGCAGTGATGTCATTAATAAAATAAATACACTGATACAGTGCTGCTGCTGTGGATAATACCATGAGTTTGGGTGAGAGTGAGTACGATAGAAAGAACACTGCGTGGGAAGACATAATTCTAGTCCAAATTGGAGGCAAACAAATTATCGCTGGAAATAAAATTGAGACAGCTGTGATATGCTCAATCTATACAAATTAAGTATATTTTTTAAACACGAGTGTCAACACAGTATTTATATATTTAGAGCAATCAGTCCGATAACATCACATCAGTGAGATTCTAGGCGATTTTACACACACTGGTCCTTGATGATACACGCAAAGTGTTAGAGGATATTATTAAAAACTATTAATGACCTGCTCTGCAACTCCGCTGTTTATCATTACTGAACATCATTTACTGTAAGTTGTTTTATATCTTCAGCAGTTATGTCACGTGAGCAGAACTAATGCTGTTGTTTTTAATGTTAATGATGAAGTTTGGATCAATAATCTCTTCACCAGCTCACGTCTGCATCGTCATTTTCCCATCTCCATGTATTTACAACATGATCCCTCTTGTGTTTGCTCAGATGTTGGACAAGCTGCGGGACCGGTGGATCAACACTGGTCTCTGGGAGAAGCTAGAACAACAGAAAACTGTGATCACTGAGCCCCGCGGTGGAGGCAAGGGGGATTTTGACGAACTGCTTCAGACCTACTACAATGCCATTAAATACTGTGACGAAAGAGGTCAAACTGGTAAAGATCATCACGCTGACGCACTGGTTTTGTAATATCATTCTGAAACAACTTGTTTAGTGACATGATGTCCGTAGAATTAGGGCTGAAACACATTAATTCGATAATCTCCTCTTGACATTAATTATAAATCATTTATACAACTGGACTAAAGCTAGTATAGTCTTGTTCAGTTCTGCTGTGTACTATGTTTCATTTCCAGTGGTTTGTTGTTATAGATGGTGCATTGCTGATTGCTGTATGTAGGGGTAAAGTGAGTGAAGGACTGGAATTCACAGACGACAATGCCAGGGCAGTGGTCACCATCGGAATTCCCTTCCCAAACATCAAAGACCTCCAGGTAATAAGAATGTTAACTGTCAAGAACATAACTGGTTAAGACGAGAAGTTTACAACCAGTCTTCCCAGAACAACACCATGAATTCCCAAATCCAGGTAGGTTTTCTGGTTGTTCAGTAAATATGAGAAGACTATGCATCACACTGGGGGGTAAATGTAGGGTAAAAAAACTGTCATGTAATATAACACTTACCTTTTGGACAAGCCGTTCCTACAGTCCGACTGGTGACATATTGTACTATGAACTTATTTCGGCATTGGAATTGAGGGCATACCAGAACATTTTTGAGAACCACTTGCTTGTCAAACCCTCTCCAATGGTAAAAAAAACTACTTGTGGAGACTTGCACAAAATCAAATTTCAAGTTATTGGTTTAAAAGTAGGTTATTTGTTATAGAAAAGAAAAAAAAAATAGACACTTAATTAAATAACAGTTTCATTCCTCAAATGCATTCATACACAGCAAAATTCTCCAGAAGTCAAAGTTAGCGGGGCACTGAGGTGAGCGAACGTCCAAACACTCGAGTCTCTGCTGTCGTCCTGAATCACAGAAGGATCTATCTGAGCCACGGGGGCCAGAGACCTTGAGAATCAACTCTTTTAACTTTATCAGAACATTTAAGCTCCACCCCTCTTTATTTGGTTAATAGAACATATAATCTGTAACAGTACCCATACACATGCACCAACAGCAATTGTCAAAGAAATTGCGTTTTATCCCTGTTAGCAGGAAAATGCTGTTTCCAGTGGAAAACATAACTTTATGACTTTTGCGGTCTGAGCCTTGCCTGAAGATGTCAGTTATTTCATTGATTTTGACCAAGTTCCAACATTTTGGATGCCATCTAGACAAATAACGCAACCCACTGACACAAACGCACACACTCAACGGCACACACTCACAAACACACACAAACAGGCATGCATAAACCCACACCAAATAAGAGCATCCCTTTTTGGTGATCCGTGAAAAAAAATCCCAAAGCGATGTTGCTGTGTCTGCTCCGTCCTTAGCAGATAAAGTTGACCTTTAAGTTTTAGTCTCCCCCCGTCGCCTCCCTCTTCCCTCTCCCCCCTCACATCCTCCTGTCAGAGCACGATGAAGCTTTCACTAACCTGTTCTGTCAGTGTCAGTGCAGCCAAAGCTGTCAGTTTCACCTCTGTCAGCTTTCAGGGCATTGCAGCCTCTTTTTTTTTTTATCAGTTTTCTTTTTTTTTTAACATTGCTTTTTGTGTGAGGGCTGCTCTTTACGAACAGGTGGAGTTTTTACCCTCTAAGGTTCGACCACGAAAGACAGTGCTCAAAACTTCAAATAATTTTGTCTCTCTTATACGTTGTGATTATTTGAATAATTAACAATTGTGAGTGTACACTAGGAAGAATTATTGATGTTTTACCCCAAATTCCAAAATCTATGTTCAGACCACATAAAAACTGCCTAACAAAATCCATGTAGGTGGGAATAGGAAGTGAAGCAAAGACAATGACATTTAGGGAATGTTATTTAATTATCAAGCTTTTTTAATTTAAGAAATTAACAAAATAAAATGTACAACGAAAGTATTTTGTATGTTGTTTGCCGAGTATATTACTATTGTAAAAAACTTAATCGTGAATATTTCCTAAGCACAGAGTATCTTTTATTAGATATAAACTTTATCTTTAGTTAATCCAACAGAACTGCAACTAAGAAACAAACGTGTTTTATTCTGCATCTGAAAGTAGTACCAAAAAACAAGAAAATATTTCTTTAGACTGTAACTCAAGGCTTAAGGGAAGCTTGAGCATATCAACAATGATTTCATCCTCCTTTCCCACTCCAAAGTACAGCTTGCAGCATTCCAAACAAGTACTTTTTTAATGGTTAAGGGAGAAAGAGATGTCTGGTGAGAAATGCCAATATAATAAACAAAACCAGCTTAACAGGGGTTTTCCCTTACTTACCAAGAATAAAATGGAAAATGCAATACAGGAATCTTACCTGCAACTCGAACATTAGAGAGGGGAAAATATTTACACATTAAACCGCTTCTCACCCCTACAGAAGAAATCTGACGGGAGGGAAGATCAAATATACTGAGATATGGATAAGTACATATTGGCCTTTGGCTTGTTTGCTGAATTATTTGACAGTGACATGTTGTAGCAAATCACCAGTCTCAACCTTTAAATCTTAATTTTGCCAATTCAGCATGGTATTTTATTTGGGTCGTTGTGGTTTGGTTTTTGCCTCGGCTCACAGGAATTGAATCCCTCATATTATCCAGATGATTCAAATGATATTGAGACGACTTGATTCAAGTGAAACAGTAGTTTAAGGCTTTAGATTGCATTTAGTAGGCTGACAAAAAATGGAACAAATACAAAGCTAACAGAGGTTTGTATTTGTATGTATAAAACAATAAGTACAATCATAGAATTTTATAGACAAAGAGGTCGGCTCTTTCATTAAAAACCAACATGCAGTATCATGAAACTGATGTTTTGGTGCCACCTTGCTGTTTCATTGTAGGGTTTGAATGGATAAAGCAAAACAACAGTGGGGTAGCCGAAGGTAGTCAGGGCTAAGGTGGAGCTGACCAAGCATGAAGAGACAGTTCAGCTCTAATGCTGAGTTCTCTGCTCTAAATCAACAGCCTTTGTTCATTTGCTCCGCAGAGACCATTTCCTGTCACATCTTGTCATAGTTGTTGCTGCTATAGGCTGACACATCAACCTCAAACCGCTTTTGAGGGTCATTGATTTCAAAATTATTAGTTTTGTTTTTGGGAAAAAAGACCTCAAACACAGCCCCTAAAGTAAATCTATCCCACTACAGCCTCACTGGAGACTGTAATGACTTAATCAGGGGTCTCAAGTACAGAACAGGCCTCACTGATGTCTACCTTGAATCAAGTGAAATGTGTTACCAGATAATGTGATTTAATACTTCACACACACAGACGTTTTTTTTAAAACTCTAAATTGCACCATATGTGTACTGTAATATATAGTGTGACTGTTCTCCCTTTTTTATGTTTAATTACAAAGTAAACACAGGGTTGTGACCCACATTCTCCCCAAACTTAGGTAATTTCTTAGATGTATTTTTTACAATATTATCAACCTTTTTACACCATACTTGTAACATCTAAGATAAAGTCTCTTTTTAAAATTTTGCTCTTTTCTTTCTCATATTTTTATTGTGTCCCTTATATTTTCCTCTTCCTCCTTTAGTTGTCTTCTTCTGCCCCGTTTATCTCCTCTTTCAATGGCAGAGGCACAGTTGTCCTCAGAGAAGCCCCGGGGGGCTTTAAAGTTCTTTGAGCTATAACCTCATTGCACCGCTGAGAGACTGGAGACACCGATACTAATGACTGTCAAAGCCATGCAGCTAGCCCTTGTAGCATGATAAACTAGCACTGATGCTGCTATAGCACTCGGTCAGAGAGATAATCCACACTCGACTAGCATACACACACATGCACACAAACTCAGACTGGTGTATCCATCCCCCTAAATAGTCATGGGATTGTCATTTCCACTTCTTGCTGATGCAAAATTCTAAAAAGGTCCGTGTCCGATGAGCAAAATCTCATATTTCGACAAAAGTAATTTCCTTTCAATGCGACGACGCAAATCTTGTTGTACATTTTATCTCATTAAATGTTTATATAAAATGAAAAGAAATGAAAAACCATTTCAAATGACGTTGTGCAACTTGTGTTCAGTGCTGTCACCAACTCATGAACCTCAGTTTTTCAACTGTCTTCTAACTATCGGAGTCTAGACTTTGCTATGAACACATTACTTTTGTGTTTCTGGAATCAACATCATTCTCCTGCAGGAGTTGTTTTGAGTCTGCAGACCAGGTCCATGTGTCTCCACGTTTAGTTACCCAAGGCTCCACTTTTCCTGGCTGGTCTGAGTCTTTTGTGTCATGTGTTCACTGTTCTCCCGTATGTGTCACGTTTCACAGCCTCCTCGGAGCACTAAACATATTATTATATTCATTCTGTGCCAGTATCACAGGATAAGAGACCCAGCTTCTCTTGATGTAAACGTCTCCTGCACGCTAAGATTCTGGCGTTGCCTGCATTCCCAGACAGATATAACTCTTAAATTCCACAGTTTAAGCACATAGCATTGAACTTTACTGGCCTGTTGTGTTATTGTGACAAAGATCAAAGTTTGAACTTGAAAAGTCCTCTGCAGTGAAAGCCCTGCCAAAGGTGGTATTACATTTATGTTGAGTTTTTCCAATGGCATGTTTTACAGTGAACAGTCTTGCCGTGCGTGAGTCAACGATAAGTGGCTTTAACAAGCAATAAAAAGACACTTACAACTGATAAGGCATGTCTCTTGGTTTAATGAAGGGATTAGCCAACCTCATGCTGCTGTCCTCCGTTAAAGACGAGCACAAGAAAGTTTTAATTCTAAGGCCTGTGAGCATGTTAAGGCGATTTTGGAGGAATGTTGAAGAGTTCACGGAAATCATCAAGCTGAGGGGATGATGGATGCTCCAGGCACATTTACAACACTGTACATATGGCTTCATCATCAACAACCGAAGGAATGATGTACAGTAAGTGATGGCTGCTCGTATCATCCTTGTCAACACAACAGCCCAGCTTTGAAAACACATCTTAGTCTAGCTGTTGGTACAGCAGCTGCTCTGAGTATCTCTGAAACTGCTCCCTGGATTTTCACACTGGCCTCTGTAGAGTCACCAGATGTGAATCCAGTAGAACCTTTGGGATGTCGTAGAACAGGAGATCGGCAGTTTTACTGTGCAGCTAAATAATCTGCAGAAAAGTTGTGATGCAGTCAGTTTAACATGGAGCAGAATCTCAGAGTTTCCAACATTTTGTAACACAGAGAAAGGAGGCTGTTGGAGAGCAAAGGGAGGAACTACCCAGTATTAATACTAGTGTTATTTCAAATCAACCCAAATACTGTGTATACTGAACAAAATTCAGACAATCAGAGATCAGACAGAAACAGATCTGAAGTAATACCAAAAAAAAGTGAGTTCTACGGCTCTGTTTGTCGAGTGCTGGGTTCGTTACCACTCAGAGTCTGTGAAGCGGTAAGGCTCAGCATTCACATGTATCTAAAGTCTTAGCAGCAGGGCTTTATTATTCATTGATATTTTAAGTTAAGATGGCAACTATTAAAAAGTAAGTAGGATTTAGTTTGTAGCCTTCTTGTGAGCTAATCCATGTGCATGTTGGAAAGGAGTGTGATAGTCTGATGCCTTGTAAGTGTGTGTGCACGAGCACGCACACACATGAACGCTGTCTTCAAGACGAGCCACTCAGCTGTCACCTCAGCCCCATGTCGCAGATGAGGCGCTCAGCAATCTCAGTGACAGACACAAGATGTCCTGGACTGCCAGGGGCGTGCACACTGACACTGATGCACACACACACACACACACACAGCCTGCTTAAAATGTAGCTCAAACAGATGCGCTCAGCTGCGAATCATGCCTACTGGTCAAATATATGTTTTTAGGGATGAACAGGTAGCTGTAGAGGACAGGGCCAAAAGCAGCCGAGTGATCTCTTGACATTTTAACTAATCCTTTCTAGCTTGTGGTTTCTTGCACATTTGCGTGATTTGCTAGCAGCCAGAATTGGCTTTTTCACATATGCAACCTGTCACGTTAGATTGGATGGTGACATGGTACAGAGCAGAGATGTGATGGCTCAAACGCTGCAATGGACTGTGATTACATTTAGATGACACCGCCGACTCGAGGCTACTGGCCTTTCCGTTCCAGCTTTGGGTTTAGAAGTGGATTCCTTAACTGCTCCGGTGTCTCATACATTGGCAAACATCTCACCATGAAGCCAGCAACATTTGTAAGACATACTGTGACAGGGCTATATGAGATGCCTCCCATTGAAAGCCTGCGCTGCTGTTTATATTTCTGCAGATCAAACTTGTGATTTAACATCTCCCGACAAGGCAAGGCTGTGTTATTCAAATTACACAACTCTTCCAGTGTCCGTGCTCAGGTTTTCATGGTGGCAGGTGTTACTCAGTTGTTTGCATGATTCCTTGGTGAGGTGTCATTAGTCATAGTCCAACTTTGGGACAACATTTAGGCTTTCCTGTGACTCTGCTTGTTTGTTTATGTACACAGTCCAGACAGGCCACAGTGGCATTGCGTGATGCGTGTGAGGTAACAGGCTGTACCTGCCACGGCCCCGTGTTTGGTGGCTCAAGGCGAACACACGGTACCTGTCAAAAGCAGTTAGAGCCCGTTCAGCAGCCTGCCCAGCATGGCATCCCGTCAGACGGCAGCTGAACTTTTCACTTGTCAATTCTGAAAGGTTAGCGCTAAAATCAGCAGTGACAGATGCAAATGGATGGATGCTTTCCTGGCATTTTTGTGCAGGGATGCTTCATGTCACATAGACCACCTTGTCTGTCCCCTCCTACTTCCACTATCCTCTGTCATGGCCTCTCTTTAGCCCCTTTGTTCCCCCCTTCAGAACATGTCTAAATGTGAGGACAGGTAATACTTCACCACTTCAGGCCCTGAGTAGTATTTGTTTTTGGTAAGATGTGCCCTAGATCCTATTTGGTGTGACCCTTCATATTCCATATTAATCAAATTAGTTCATCATGCACGAAAGCCTCTCTCTCCCAGGTGATGCCACAGCGCTCTGGCTGTTGTTCATTTCAGAGCAGAGTTTTAGTGTTTTATATTTGGTGTAGGTACTTGATAGTTTGTAACGTCTTTGAAAGTGTAATTCCTCTGCAGTAAGACTGTAGTTAAGCATTTGGGCTTTTACAGGAAAGAGCAACCCACAAAATTCAAGGAGTAAGGATCTTGGTGACATGTAACTAAGTTGATATTCAGTCCAGGCTGGGGTTGATAACATCTAAGCTGCAATTTGCAACATGAGATAATTTTCTTCTTTTTCATCAAGACAAAACCTAATCCTGCGACATCGGGAGCCACGTTGGTGTGGGAAATGGTGGTGGCAATAGTTGTTTGTGGTGGCAATGGTTGTTTGTGAAAAATGTACTGCTGCCTCCAGCATTTGCAATCATTGTGTAAATGGTGCTCTCAAATCCTAAATTAATAAATGTTTGCAATTTTTCTTTACATTTCTGTTCTTCAGCTTATTGCCAAAATGCTTGGTTCAGCAAGATTAAGTTATCCGTCAATCAAATGAAACGTCTCTAGCAACTGTCTTTAAAAATGTATTATAACAATCATTTATCAAGCAAAGGTGTCAAACATTCTCAGTTCAAAGAGCATCAGTGTGAGGATTTACTGCTGTACAATTTATGTACGTTTGTTACTGTTTGCCAGGTAAAACATGCTATTTGGACAATTGTGCTCTGGGAGCTTTTTTCCTTTTATAAACTAACAGTGTGTGATATTGTGATACGCTCAGTGCACACAAGCCTTTTAGCACAAAAACAAGAGTTCATTTTTTAGATATAAAGAAAACAAACACGTTGGAAACATGTGAAATATTTGTATTCTATTTATTATTATTTAAAGAAATATGTTTAAAAAGTGCCATCATTTTTTAATGATCTTTTAACAATGGGTCTGTGGTTTCAGGTTGAGCTGAAGATGAAGTACAATGACCAGCACAAGTCCAGAGGTCTTCTCCCAGGTAATCGCTGGTACGAGATTCAGGCCTACAGAGCTCTCAACCAGGCCCTGGGAAGGTAAGTGTCCTGTACAGCCTCTGCATTGTTATCGTTACCAGCTGAGACGAAGCTGATGGTATTATTTTTACCTTCTGGTTCTGTGTGTGCATAATGTGGCCCTACTGTAGCAGAAAGTACCACAGAGGAGTACTGTCTGTATTTGTGTGTCTGTACAGGTGTTCAGTTGAGTTCAAAGTGAAGGCTTAAGGTTGAAGATGGGTGTATTTCACCCATAGACCCATGAGTACTTGACACATCAGTGTTTTGATGAGGAAGGCAGCTGTTGTCCTCCTGTCAAAATATCCCGTCTTGTTTCTTTTTGTGCTCCCACTCTTTGTACCTAAACCTATAACCATCCCTTTACAGGTGTATTCGCCACAAGAATGACTGGGGCGCCCTAATTCTCGTGGATGAGCGTTTCATGAATAACCCTAATAAATACATCACAGGTACGCGGTGGGTTTTACAGTGTGTGAGTTGTGGCTTCACTTGATAACTGCACAGCGTCTCATCTTGAACACTAGATGGCAATAGTTATCCATATTAAGACCTTTGGATAATGTTTGTCTCTGATATGTGTGTCTGTGTAATTTCAGGTCTGTCTAAATGGGTTCGCCAGCTTGTCCAGCATCATGACACCTTCAACAATGCAATGCAGTCTCTGGCAGAATTCTCTCAGGTGCAGCAGAAAGTGGAGGCGGCCTCTGCAGACAGCCAGACATTGTGCTCTACGGCCTCACCTCCAAACTGTTACTCTCCAGGATCTGTAAAGGGACAGGAACCGCTGAGGGCCGCACTACCTCAGACACCTCACTCATGTGTCAAACTGCCTGAATCACAGCAGGATGCAAGCCCGTCCACCTTCCGCCCGTTTTCCTACTCACAGCCGAAAACTGAACAAAATGAAAAAAAAGGTAATGTACTTAGAAATGTCGGAAAATAAAGCTTTGGTGCTGCAAGAGTAAGATCTCAAGTCTAAAAAATATCTTGATGCTAATTCCAGAAATCTTTCCTTTCTGTCTGTCTTTCGGTTCTCTTGACAAAAATTCACCTGATTTAATTTGAACCTGGCAGGTGGCTTAATAAGGACCTTGGGGTTGCCACACCCTAATTTTAAACTGCCCCTGGTGTGAAGATTGTCACAGTGTCACTTTTATGATGGGATCATTTGACATTATCAGTGACTGTGGGGATGAGATGACATCACTGAATGGTACTTCTTGAGTTTTAAAATGGAATAATTACACCTATTTTGGTACAATACCACATTCCAACCGGCACCCTTCGAATGTCCTGATGATGTTGTTACACACTATCATGGAAGTCACTGATGATGTCACTGTTACCATGTCTCAATATCTATCTTATCATTTTTAACTCGGGTAAGTTCCTAAGGAAAGAAATAAAAAATACTTTGTAATATTGATTTTAGCCCATTTTTTCTTATTTTAAACCGCTGACAAGTTTGTGGTAACCACGCCTTCTCTCTCTATAGTGACATAAACCATCGATAAATAAATGCATTAAAGATTTAAGCCACTAGCACCACACAGCTGCCACTGTTTGGGACCCAATCCAATTATTTTGTCTTTATTTATGACATTTGAATCAGTGCCGTTTCTAAAGACACCGTCGTTGTTATTGAGCCCAAGGATATATCAGCATGACATCACCACACGGAAATATGTTGAGATGGCGTGTTTGCACATTGTCTTGGTGAGCGGCCATTGTCTGTGGGGGTCATGACAGGGTTGAGCTGTTTGCTCAGTTGAATTCGGTGTGGTGGATGAGGGTGGTAAAGGGACAGGCACAGACACCCCCTCTTCTCCCTCATAGTTGGGGGTGGGGGCTATGGGATCAGTTGAGTGGCTTGCCTCATTACTGTAAGGTCTTTTGCATGCCTGAGTGGCGCTGGAGCGAGCTGATGAGCAGATGTTGGACTGTTGCTTTTAATTAAATCCCCTTGACCTTTGTTTGGGTTATATTGAGCGTAAGCCCACATTTATATGTTTCTTAATAAAATAGCCTTGGTAGCCACGTTGGTGTGTATGCCACTCTTCCTTTAAATGGTTATATTCAATTTAGAGTTTAAAGTGTTCTCTACAAACAGGGATGTGTAATGATAGAAACTCTATTCTGTTCCCTTGTTGCAGAATGGTTGAAGGCTACACACAGTACCCCAGCGGAGCCGCCTGCACCAAAAAGAGCAGCTCAGTCTCTCTACCACATGTTCAACTCCAACCCCATCAGCACCTGCTTCAAGAGGGCAATTTTTAAAGAAAAGCCACCCAGTAATCTCAGCCAGCACCTGGAGGTGCCTAATCATTCTGAACACAAGGAGAACCACGAGATCTCCTCTCCACAGAAGAACACTGAAGTGCCTTCTTGTCTTAAACAAGCAGCTGCAGACGCTTCCAGTGAAACCAAAGCGAAACCACTCAGTCTGGCTCTCGGGCCGCCATCAGGAGATCCCAGTTGTGAAAGTGAGGCAGAGTCTCCAGCTGAAGATGAAACAGATGTGGACCAGACCATCTTCTTTACTCCAGAACTTTTTGAGGGTGAAGAAGACGAAGACAACTCAAAGAAGGAGACGGGGACAGAGTCGCCTGCCAGGCTGGTTTCAGGGCCAGAGAGCTCTGCCCTGCTGTCAGAAGAAATTTTTAGCTCTGAGCAGGCCCAGGGGCAAGGGCAAGCCTCTGCTTGTGATGGACAGGGCGCTATTTCAGTCAGTAAGGAGAGCACAGAGCTGACACAGGGACGTGCAGAAGAGACCGGGGGACAGAAACAAGGTGAGGAGGGAGAGAAGGAGGTGGACACCCAAAGCAGGCAGGCATGCAGTAGGCTCCGCAGGCTGTCCAGGTCCAGACACAAACTCCCTGCCACTCCAACAGGTAACTAACAATCTGGACACAAGGAATATTGTTAACTAAGCAGAATATATGTGATTCAAGTGCAAATACTGTGTTGAGTGCACAGTATGCTGGAAAATGTTTCCTCACTAGATATATGTATTAAAAACTGATCACTGTGCAATGTAAAATGCATTATTCAATTCATGCTGCTGCGTTACCAATATCACTGTTTCACTGAGAAATAGAATGTTGTACCTGCCTGAGGCAACTAGCCCGCTCACTCTTACTGTGTGTAGAGAAAATTATGAGGCTTCAGTCAAGCCAGCTCCCATCTGGATGCAGATTCTTATTCAGTGTGACAGAGCATTATACTGAGGCCATTAAGGCCTGTTCTCAACTAACCACCATTACTTAAGCTGCAGCACTGATTGAATATGCATTTTTACAAATCATTAAAATACAAAACCATGTACATCATCTGCAAAAAGCACGCCATCATTTGGGTCTGTTTTAATGATGTTGAGGCATATTACATGGACACATTTGACATGCCTGATTGAACCTAAAACACAGACCTTTATTTGCTCAGTTTCAGTTCCAATTGTGTAGCTATGTGCTGTAAATTCAAGTGGGGTTAGTGTGTGGGGTCCATCAGTATAATAATTCATGTTAATTTTGTTCAGATACAATAAAATTAAATGTAAGCTTTCAGTGTTTATTTCCCTTTTTCTTTTCTTTTTCTCCTTTTTGAAATGTATTCAAGTTACTTAAAATGGAATTACCCAAGTAAAAAACATAACCATTTGAGCACAGCAACTGTATATGAGCTTAATTACTTTTAAAACTGCTCAGGTTTCTCTGTACAGCTAGGAATTTTTATTCAGATTTCCTTCATAATAAATGAAAAATATAAAGAATTTAGACATATATTATTATAACTGATAGTAATAAAGGTTGGGGTAGCATTCGAAGAATGCAATAGAGGCTTCTATGCAGGTGCATAGCATCTTCTGTCTGTCAATACGCTACAGGATATGTTTGACATCATTATACATTTTGTAACAATTGTTTCCCAACCGACATGAAGAGCTGGGTGAAGGACAGACTAACCAGCGCAAAACTCATTCACAACTCTGTAAAGGAAACAAGGACACAGCGCGAAAGAGAGACAAGGGCAACATGCACATAAAGAGGAGGGATAGAGACGGACAAGGAGGAGGTTGGGATGGCTGGAGGACAAAGGTCCAGATTCACAACATCTAGAACGAGGCACTAACAACGAGGAAAGGGACAGTGGTCCAGCACAGAGTCTGAGGGAAGAGACAGGGAGATAGAGACTCACAGTTTGGACACTCAATATGCTGGAGGGACAACAAACAGGCTCTGACTTTAAGCAAGTTTCCATAGTTAACTTTTTACTGAAACAGCTGCCTACAAAGATGTCATTATGTTGATTCAACAGCCCTTTAAAAGAGTTTCTACATATATATTATGTATTAAACTTACTGAAGGTAGGATTTATTGCAAGATTGTTTTATTAGTCTACAATATGTTTAGCAAGGTTATCTAAAGGCCTCGTAACTGTGTTTATCTCCACAATAAGTCCTGACAAGGATATGTTTATACGTTAAATTATGTCAGTCAAAAAAGTAATTTATATTTAAAAAATGATCCCAGTAACATAGAGCACTCATTCTCAGAAAGGTTTCTTCATTTGTTCTTGTACATTTAAATGTTATTTCACAGCATTATTCACTGACAGTAGTGCAATAATCAGCTGTTTATGAGCATATTTGATTGTTTGTGTTAGGAGCTGAGGTGATTTAATCAAGCCAATGGTAAATGCAGACTTATCAAATAGCCTAAGTTGAAGGGAGACAGAGAAATTAGATTGAACATGATTACACTGATGTGATTTGTCTCATTACAACGCAAACTTCACCAGTGTGTGATTTGCGTAGACGAGCAGAGGAGACAAGTGTTCCTTTAAAGCCTTTCTTCGCTCATCAACTGCCTCCCTATGACCCTCATACATGCAATCGTGCATGACTACTCGTTAACATCATCAAAACGGAGCGTGGAGAGGCCAGCGAATGAGTAAAAGCACTTAATAGGGAGGCCACGCTACTGAAAGACCCAGTGATGTCTGTTAATGGCTGCATTTTTCCCCATTGGACTAATTCAGCCTTTTCTCCAGCCACAAATCATTAAAGCTACACTAAGAAAACATTGTAACAAAGAAAAAAATTCCCAAAGAGAAAGTGCACCAGAAAAAAAGGCCTCCATCCACGCTAATGAAATCCTACAGATTGTTGGCCATAAATAAAATCTGGCTTTTGGAAATAGTCAAGACTCTGCAAAACAGAAAAAAGTTTACAATAATAATGTTTTCATAGAAGGGCTGAGTAACAAAAAAGGTTTGTCTCACTATCATTGAAATTATAGCCTGGCAGCATTGGGTATTTCTGTCCATCCATCCTTTCAGGGATAAAATACATTAGAGTGGTCTGAAAAAATGTATAAAATATAAACCTGCTGACAGCACTGACACTTATTTAATCAAACACCAAGTATAGCCTAGTTCATTTATAATGTGAACAATATATCTGCTGTATATCTAACAATTTTTTGAGAAATTAAGAAGAAATATTTCTTTTCGGATTAGGTTGATTCTGTTCCAAATTGATGTTAAAAATTCTACTTTTCGAGCTTTGAAAGAGGAACATATGAATTAGCATCCATTTTCTCACGTGATCTCCATCAGCATGGAGTAACAAAGATGTCAGAGTTACAGATTTTTAAATTGTCATTTAGTTTAAACAGAACTGTCCATGTTGGCTTGAAAGTTGAGTTTCAAAGTTCATTCTCGACCTTGGAAGCAGTTAGTGTGGTGCAGTGTATTAGTCTAGCCTCAAAGCAGCCATACTTAATCATGTTATATAGTCTCACTGGCACCTGGATCTGTGGTGTAGTGCTGTATACACCTGTCAGTCTGTGATTCTGCTCAGTGCAGGTTTAAAGAATCATCAAGATTTACTCGAATCACTTTGTACTACGTTCTTGTTTGTATTTATTTTCTAGAAATGTGACTTCATTTTTTATTGTCAGGTGGAGGCTGTGAAGTGAAGAGAGTAGGGAGAGTCACTTGTCAACAGACTGAGCCCAGGAGAAGCCAGAGAAGAGTCAAGGTCAGCGCAGATCACGCTAAGGTTCTGATCCTGAATCTGAAGAGCAGTCCATCCAGAATCAGAGCCAGAAGAGCGCACAGCTCAAACAAAGAGCGAGATCAACTGAATTTTTATCACACACATCATTTTTCAGAGAATGACGGCTGGATATCCTCTCAACAGACAGAATTCACCCTGAACCAAAGTGTGAACTCCAGAGTGACTGAGTCAGGAACATTTGTCGCTGTAAAGGAACACAAAGCTTTTAGGAAAGTGCCCAGCACACCTGTCATTTCCACAACAGGTGAGTTTGACATTGTGAGTCCAAAACAAGAAGACTGGGGGGATTGGCAAATTGCTGGAGCAGCAGAATGTAGTCCTTGTGGTCTTGATCTGAATGGTCCGGGAAGTCAGTGCACCAACCCAAAAGGTAAGTTCTGGAGAGGGTGAACATCATAGTTAACACTACATCACAAAAATATCTGCTTTGTCTTTTTTTAATACCACCACTGGGAGGCGATAAAGTCTGACATATAACCGCTGTGTCAAAATGGCTTTGCTCAACGTCACTGCAAGGGAATGGTCCAGAAACAGTTTGTGTATGTAAGGAGATGAATGAGCGAGAGGATGATACCACAGTGGCGTGATGTGTTGTTTACCCTGGAGTTGCACGAAATTGACTAAACCCTGACTCAGGGCTCAAGTGACTCAGTTAATAAGATGTACGATGTGTCTCCACTTCCTCCTACTGTACACAAATGAAACCAAAATATCTTTGACTTGGACACTACCATCATCACTGATGTGATTTAGGGGCAGAGTATGTTCAGTAGTGCGATGAGACATTGAGGCCACCGTGTCAAGTCCCATTATCAAACTCAAGCCATCCCAGCTGTCACTCATGTTGTTTCACCCAGTTTTTATATAATCAAATAACTAACCTATAATACATGTATAAGAAACATGATCATGAATCATTGTGATAACTTCCTTAAATGACAAAAACATCTCTGAACATTGATGTGATGTGTTCTCTGATTTTTTTAGTCAGGGTTGGTGTCCAGGTCCCATCCACTAACATTGAGAAGGCAGGGTTTATAGACTACACTACAGCCAGCCAGCCACGGGGCTGATCCAGATTTTTTTGCTTTACTTCAGGGTAGCTGTAATGTCCTTCTCTATATACAGTCATTGGGTTAAGTCATGAGAGCACCACTGCAAGGCATCAGTTACTGCCAGTGTCTAGAAGCCACAGAGGCTAATTTAGCAAGCTAGTAAGGCAGGAAATAAATGCTGTTTGACTCAAAGTACAATACATAAACTTAGAATCCAACGAAAAATGAACTTCCCTGGCCTTTGCCATTTCTTAAAACATAAGCAAACACACATCACAAGTTGTAAACCCAGAACTTCATTAGTCATTAATACCCCAGTAAGAGGGTTGTTAATTTAGACTTATCCTGTAAACCTGGTTAACTGGGTTAAGACCAGGTTGGTTATAGTCAAAAGCACAATTAAGGTTCCACTGCTTCAAGATGGCAATAACCTAACAATGCGCCTGAACACAACAGTTCGATGTGTGCTGAGATGGGCACAATTGTACATGTGCTGTTCAACCAGCGGGATGAAAAAATGACAGCAGTGTCTGTCTGAAACTAGTCCAGTTACTATTGTTGCACTTTACACTACCTTGCGGCAGGTGTAAGATGGAGCTCCAATTGGACTCTGTTGAATAATGGATAATGTAACTGGCAATGAAAGGGAACTGATGAGATTTAAATCATGAAATGAAGTGCATGTGTAGAAACCTGATGATAGATTTTTTTATTTTGAACCATTATCCAGTAAAATTGTTTTGTGTTTTGCTGATGTGTACAAGTTGAGTTTAATGCTGATTTTCATTTTAATATCATGCTCATGCAATATCATCATTATACTTTAAACTATCCTGAAGCTAGTTTTTAATGTAAAATTGAAACCATCTTTTTTTCCCATTAAGCTGTAAAAGTAAAGCGATCTTGCAAGCGAAAGCGCAGGAGATCTTCACGAAAAAGAAAGGTACGTGACCAGTGCCCCTGAGGCAGGTCAGCATCTATTACCTCTCACCCATGTGAAACATGTTCCGTAATATTTAAAATTATTAATTTATTAATACAATGTTTTACTAATGTAAAAGCAGAAATGTAAAGTAATAACGTTAATAATGATAGCTTGGATTTATATAGCGGCTTTAAAGAGACAGGCTGAGGCTGTAAAGAGGCTGCTTTACAGTTAGGAAATGAAAATAGAGATAAAACAAATCATGGACAGACAATAATGGTAGAAAAGCTAACTTTGAATGATAGAATATGATGAAATAATTTGTGGTCAAAGCTGTAAATATAGTAAATGTTCTCACAGATCAGCGCTTGGTGTGCTGCTTGTACACCTCCCCCGTGGTATTTAGTCTTTTTCCACACGCACATACACAGGATGTTAATGAGTCATCTCATTACAGTTTACATCCTGTGTGAACACTGAAAATCAAAGGGTCTAGAGGAAAAGCTGGCAGTTAAAAGCAAAATCGCATACTTTACATATATTCAGAATAGCATTGACAAATTAAAAAAAAGCACTTAGATTTACTAGCTATTGCTCCAATAGCTAGGAGATGCAAAAGTAAGAAAAGAACTGTTACCGAACATTTATAAACAACACATTTGACATTTTGTGGACAGTAACTTTCACAAATCTCCCTGAATTCTTGGTGGCATTTATTAATAACTCCTCAAAAATTATTCTCAACAGACATTATTTATGATATAACATCCTGCTGCTGTTATTGCTAGGAATAGCGTATGTCATGTACACCAGATCACTTTCTGTCATGCAGATTCATAAGAAAACGCAAAGACTTGAGTCTAATGTTTTGTTTGACCTGCAGAGAGACACAGAGCAGAAGCCGTGCTGTTTGGGACTCTACTGTTCTATGTGTGAAAAGGAACTACTTCCTGTGGCACATGGTAATTCCTGATAAATCCCTCTCAAGTTTCAATTTATTAACCACAAATACACTATAACAACTCTCACAGTAAATACGCTTTATTTTGACACTGTTCTCATTTTCACTATGACTTGATTGTTCAGGTGCATTTCGGCGGGCTGTTTGTGAAATTGACCATCTGGCGTTTCTGAGAAAAGTCAAGTGTATTCCTGCAGCAATGACCCGCCGCTGCCAGTGTGCGGCACGTCAGCCAACAATGATGGACAACTCAGGCTCACTCCTGGTTGTTCAGAGTCTCACATCACTAAAGGCCCTGAGGACTGCTCTTCAACCCTACTGTGACAACAGGCCCACAGGTTGGCTAGTTTGACTAAAGCACTATATAACACTGAAATACCTCAAAATAAAAGGATGAACAATGTTTTTATAAAGAGCTTCCTACCACCATCATTAAAATGTGTTTCAAGTACATGGATCGGAAAAAAACCTGATGAATGTGACTCAACCAGTACACTAAGTTTTACTAAATTCAAATATTAGATAAAATAGTGGCTCCCCTCTCTGATTAGTGTGGACCCAGGTAGACTTATGAGGAATCATATTAAATATGCCCCAGGGAGTACCAGGTACCTGTGTCCTGTCACTCTACACACCAACAAGGTGTTTAAGGTCAGTTTAAAATTGTGTTAAGGTTTCATATAACAACACCCCCCTTCTCCTCTGTCCCTGTAGTTGGACACTCATCAAGACTGGTTATTATCACCAATACTTTCTCTCCCTGCACTGTAAGCCTTTTGCCCTCACCACAAGATACCACCTAGCTATAAGAGGAGTCTTCACTTTGCACTTTAGGCTGATGACGCACTCCTCTTTGTGTGAAATTTCTCAAACTCTCCCAGCTTCATGAAAACCAGATATAACGATATATAAATGACATAAAGTTAATATAATTAAATAATCTGTCCATAATACACAGAAGAGACCTGGTCTAACACATATTTCCTCCATACACATAGTTCATCTATTTACATACCTGAATTAGTTCAGTGAAAACTGGAGTGATGGAATTTTGAATAAGTGCTCTTGTTGTCTTTGTCAAGCCACACACACATAATCAATCTAGGTTCCACCTGAGCTGCGCTATCTACTCTATAACAGAGGAGGTCTTGAGTTCCCAAAGATGTCATAGAATTACACCTATGACACCCACATCCATGGGTCAAAAACCATCACTTACAGCAGGAGACTAATTAATTCTTCTATTCTCTCTTTACTTTGAACTCATTTGTTAAACTACTATGTTAATAAAGCATGGAGCACTGCACACCATTGATATGACCTGACTAATAATTTCATTTTGTTCCTGTGGTCAGTCAAGTTCCATGCACTTACATTGCTTCTTGTGAATGCAGCATATAACGCCATCTGGAACGCTGGGGAGTGCTCTGTCACTAGATTTCTGCAGTGCAACGGATGTTTGTCTCAAAGCCATGATCTTACAACTTTAATCGCAGGAGAGATCCAGTTCCCCCGAGACATGGATCAAGATCAGGTAAAATTCATTAATGTAAGGAATATGTGTACTAAGAGATCCGGATTTCTCTTTGGACAAAATTTATATCTCTAAATTATGCTAAAATCTCTTTAAAAAATGTTTTATGTTTTGTGTGTATTAAGTTTCAAAAGACAAATTCTGAGCTGGGAGGAAACTAAGATTTGTGTACATGTCTTTGATTCCACATCAGAGTGTTGTCGTATGTTATAGCAAGCAACCACCAGGGGACAGAAACCTTAACCATGTGTGAGTCAGTAAGTTACTGTCAGTTTTTGTTTTAAATGTTTCATACATGCAAAGAGGAAAATTGCATTCTGTTTTTTTTCTTTTTCTTTTTAAGTACAACTGTTCTGCTTTCAACTATTTTTCTAAATATCCATACTACTGAACAAAATACATAGAAAACTTGGAGGGAAAAATCACAGAGAACACAGAAGATAAAAATAAACTAAAATCATATAGGGGCCACTCTTCCTTTACAATAGTAGTGACAGCATCTCCCACTAGCTCCCTGAGTTTGGTTTTATTATTTACACTTGGTATCAAACAACAAAAGTTTTTCGATAAGTTGTTGTAGAAAACTTAGATGATTGTATGTCAGTCATCAGATCTGAGTGGAGGGAAGGAAACAATGAAACTCAGATCTTCCTTTAAATTGTGTGTCTGCTTCACTGCTCCAAGTCTCTGAGGATCTACACTGACAACCCAGTCATTTTGATCATTTCTGAGAAATGTTCAGGACTCTAGTTCCAAAACTGATCATTGACAAAATTCAGGTTGTTTGTTAAACGTATGCATTTGTGGAGAATATTGTCACATTTATGTAACAAGCTTAAAATCCCTGAAAGCTGCTTGAAATTGGTTTTACATGTTTTTCACAATTATTAAATAAACACACAAAGATGTAACATTCATTTTCACATGGATGTAAAGTGCTGTTACTTTATCAGTGCATAAAGATACTCAACCACTAGTCATAAGTGAAAAATACAAATGATTAAGTGGGGGCAGGGCAGGTCTTCTTCAACGTCCTCTGATAATACAACAGTGGTACATATCTACATCAAACCAGGGTCAAAATCACCGCCCCTTGATTATATTGACTGACACAGATTTTCACCTGTGTCGGGGGGAGCTGAACTCAGTCATGGCAACAACATTCATAGGATCACTCCCTCTTTAGCCGCTTTTTATCATGCTGAATTAAATGCTAAATGATCTGTATTTAAACAGAGCTTTTCTAGTCTTTATGACCCCTCAAAGTGTTTTACAGTACAGTTTTGCCATCCACCTATTCACACACATTCATACAGTATGCAGGCAAGCAGCACTTTTTCAGAATAACACTTATCTTAACCACACACGGACAGTAATTAAGCAAATGTGGTTTCATTTTATATCCATACAAGAACCTTTACATGCTGGCTCTCCACAGCACATACATAATGCTAAGTGATAGAGGACAGTTGTTGGATATCAGGTCATGTAAAAACACGAGAAGACCAATATGCAGCAAGTGTTTTAATTTGTCCCAGCCCTTTCCTACATATATGCATACATTTGGCAAATACTAGATGGTGAATGATCAACTGGACCAGGGACACTAGACCATGTTTTTTTGCTTTTACAGGGCCTTTATTTAAGGCCATATAAATAAGGCCCCATCCTGTACAGTGTATTATCCGCTGAAGTGATAGAATGTTGCACAAGTAGCCAGGCTGAGACATGTTCTTTTCAATTCTTTACAACGTGTTTTCAATGTGACAGATGGAGGTGGCATTCACACACAAACACACACGCACCCACACACCCACACGCACCCACACATCCACACGCACCCTCATACCAATGGGGATCGGGTCGTCTGTGGTCTACAGAACAAAGCATAAATAAATTACTGAAGTCAAGGGAGTTAAAGGATGTGTTCAGCAAAGTGACTGTTCAGTTTCCGCTTGTTGTTTGTTATTTGTACCTCCAACTTCTACAGAGCAGACACTTGCTGTGCCAGGAGGCATATTTCAATCAATAACCCCTCCCACCCCTTCATAATCTGATTTACAGTGGTAACAGAACAGAGACACATGCCAAAGTATCACAGCTTCCAGGGGTGCCTGAGCTGGTTTTAATGGCCTCAGTGATTTCTAAATCCTTAAGCTCCTTTTTAATCATTTGGTTTACAGACAGGAGATGCCTCTGTGCTACGCTGTATCTGTTAAAGGCATGTGCCCATGTTTCTGTTAGTATGATTGTTATACACAAAATACATTCATCAGATTTTTTATTCACTGAAAACCGAAAATTCAACATTTCTCACAACAACCTCATAGCATTTTCAAGATAAAGAAAATCTATAAATATTGCAATTCTGTTAACAGCTTTTTCCAATTATGTATGTTAGTTTTTTAATGACTGATAAAAAAGTTAAGTATGTCATAAATAATATGTCTCTATTTATGACAATTTATACATAAATGTTATTTGATGAATCTTGGAAGCTGGTATATGAGTAGGGCAGTGTTAATGTTATTTGACAAAGATTTCTATACTCAGTGGAATCTTGCCGGTTCATTTTGGCTGAGAAAAGGTAAATATTACACACTCTAGTTTATTTTTTTATTGTGATGGACAGAAATATTCACTTTACTGTTGGGCGGTATTCTTTGCTTTTTTAATCAATATATTTTTCCCTCGTGACTGTTCTTCAGTTAATTAATCCTGACTCTTTAAATCTCATTTCTGCACCAGTCAAAACCGTCACAGTTGTAGGGTGTAACCAGGAGTAACTGTAATGTCCTTTTGTTCCAGCAGATTTTTTTAAATGTCAAGCACTTTTGAGATTATCACTGTGACCTGTCAGATTAACAAGATTAACCCCGATGGACCGGTCAATTCAGGTTAAACTGCAACTTTCCAAACTCTAGACTTTCAAATCAACTCTCATCCTCCTAGAATCTTGACAAAACAAATGTATCTTAAATATGATTGATGAAGAAATGAGACAGTCATTTTTCTATGGAATCTTCATGCAGAATATGTTAGAACAATCTTGTTAAAAAAAATTTGGCACTACTATGAGGTGCTTTGTTTTAAAATGCTGATCTGAGTGTAGTTAGTTAAATTAATTTAGTTAAATCTGAGACTGCTGTATAAATATACAAATATATGGACCTTGCTGTTGTTGAAAACAAATTAAACTAAACAAATTAGAAAGGAATAGAAATATTTTGCAGAACCACAGTTTCCATGGCACTTCATTTTCCGAAAAGTTTGGAAGCTGAGACTTTGATAGGTGGTCAAAATAAACTGAACAGCAACACACTCCCCATTTAAACTTAAAAATCCTTATTTGATGTAGAAACGGAGCAGCAGGGCATGCTCCCTTACAAATCTCATTTTGCCACGTTTGTCAGGTCATCTCTTGCCACTTCTTTCCTAAGATCTGCTCATTATTTATGCACATCTATCCTTGTTCACTATGACAATTAATGTGCAAAACAGTTAAATAACTCTGCGCTGGGACAAGATCTTCATAAAATTGCGGCAAAGGGAAGTTGTAGAGATAATCAAATAATTCCATCAGACATTAAGTTTTGATAATGGACTTAACATGGAGTCTCAACATTTGGGCCATCTGGATCACAGTGTGAATCTAACAAAGCCCATCGGCCCAACACACATCTCTGCCCCCCTGCTCTATGCTGTGGGGGCTTTAGGAAACATTCTGGTCCACCTCTTTGACATAATGTTTTTTCGACGCTCGCATGATGCGTTTCAAGTTCCTGCTGTTCAGCTGTGAATATGACAGACACCATATTGCATGTAAAGCTTTGGAGTCTGTCTGGGTGCCGTTGCCAGACACCCAAACTCCAGTCTGCATGCAGCCAGGTTAAGCGACTCCAACACTCTTGCCGTGGGACATGACACACTAACAACAACATTACTGGCATCATCGACCAGTGTCATTCTGACCTGTTAATCTCAGTCCTCAAGGTCATAACCCCACCTCTTCAATTATCTTTTATCAGATCTGCGTCAAAATGTGTTGCTTGTCCTCCCTCTAACACCTGCTTTCATATCTTCATAGTTGTCATAATCATCTACATTAAACTGTTATGCTTGTTCAGATAATGGGACGGCATGTGTGTTACAATGGTCTTTGTTATAGAACAGATGACGCTTGGCAGTTCTAATATGGTGACCTTTAAAGAAATCTTCACGCCACAGTGGATATCAAAGGAAATTATTTTCATTTGACTGATTTATTTGAAGCACATGATGAATTATCTTGTTCGTACGCTGACAAAAATGGATTGAACTTAACTCTTGGTTTGATTTCTGCTTTTACATAATGTATTATTGCGTTTTATGGGATATATATCATAATGATAGGTATAAAAAAATGTTGATTCAAAAGCAGAAACAATCAATACTCGGCCAATACTACAATGGACACTCAAATCTCTTCTTTGACACAGTCCCAGTACCAAATGGGAGTTATAAACAAAAAGGGACATGTTGACCAAAGGCAGTATCATTCACAGTCATATTTCATACCTATCATACCTTTCTTTGCATGGCAGTTGTAACAAAATGTGGATCGTTCAGTCTAAAAATGCAATAATTTAGTGTTTTGTTTTTGTCAAATACTAAACTACTTGTTACTGCATGTTACTTTTCAACGATTTTCTTATTAGAATATCAATTAGCAAAGAAAATAATAAGTACAAGCAGATTATTTTGCAATAAAATACAAAGGTTCACATTCAAATATATTGTATCAAAAAAATGTGATTAGATTTAAAATGTTTTTAGGTATCCTTGCTGTGGATAATGTCACATTAAATGTTGATTTTAATTTCTAATTTCTAATTCTATTTCTATTTGTACTGTTTCTACTGTAACATTTAACCTGGACATTTCAAAGGCCACACTGAATAACATCAGGTGTAAATCAAAACGAAATGGATAAGGGAAAATGCTAAAAGAGGAACGTCAGCTCACGACAGCACAAATAGTTTTGCATGCTCCGTTACTTTTAATGAAACATTGAATGACTCTTGTGTATTTGGAAAAGCAAAAAAAAAAGGGCATTGCCATATTTCTTTTGAAGATAACTTGTCTCTATTAGCACATCCTATTATAAAGAAATAATCAGCTTAGGTCAGTGTAGTGCATTAAGTGAATAGCTAATGCAATTGATTTCTTTAAGCGTATATAGCCTGATAAGGATTGCTTGACCGGATCATCTGGTAGCAGAGGGTCTTTAGCAATCTGTCTACTGGAGCAGCTGTTAGAACTTGGCTTGAGTCATAGGTTTGGAGCTCTTTGTATAATAAACCCAGATTTATTTCAGAGGGTTAGTGGAATTAGACACCTAATCGTCCTATGTGGTTTTGTAAGTTGACTAATCTTGATATAGACATCCATTGTTTGGGCTCGTCTTAGTGTTCTTACACCATAAGCTAGTTAATTCTATAAGTGTGATTGTGGCAACCATTTGTCAGCTAAAAGCCTGATGCCTTTTTAGTTGTGCATATTGTAGTAGGGTCTCAGCAGGAGAACATTAAAGTCAAGCATTAGCCATTTATGCACCATTCTTAACTAATTTATAGTAGAACACTGGCGGAGATAAGCAACTCAGATCCACTAAACTACTTAACTGCTTTGTAAAGTACCTGTTCATGTAATATGATTAGAAGTTGTTGTCTTACTTGTCTAGTTGAACATCAAGTTGTACATCCATCCCATATCCATATTTGAAGATCCTTGTATATATAAATCTGTGCTCTAGTTTATTAATATTGGTCATTACTTACATTAGTTTCAACGACAAATCTTTGGAAGAGTAGGAAATAGCTATTGATTTGTGATTAGCTATGTCATTATCCTCTTTTCAATCAATATAGTTTAACTACCTTATTGGGGATGTAATATGAAGCCTGACTGCCTCGTAAACCTGTCGATAGCATTGATTGATGTGCTCTGGACAGAAGTAAGAGTAAAATTATGCTAAGAACATTAATTTAAACCAAATTATGGAATATCACTTTCCTCATACTTGCTCTGCTTGTTTAGGGCTCGAGGGAAGGCCTTGTGGGCCGGCCTCTGTATTGGCCTGTTGATTGGTCGGATGGATGAATTCCAGTTTTTACAAATCCTGTTAAATATCTCAAATTTTTAATGCAAGGATTGTTTGTCCAATTCTATGGTTTATGACTAAATAACTACCAATATTCCCATCAGCCTCAGTTAGACTTTGTATGTCTTGATAATTGGCAAATGACGTGAGACCAACCAAGATGGTAAACATTATATATGCTTTGAATCAACAAGTTAGCATTGTGGTAGTGTTTGGTTAATGTCAATTTGATGATTTATCCCCCACCAAAAACTGCAAGGTTTCTCATTGCCTTCCATGAATATCACTGAATGAACATTCTCTCGTTTGATGTACCTATCAGCAAATTAATGATTGTTTGTCAGTTCGATTGCAACTTAAAGTAATTCTCAAAAACGTTTCTATAGTTAGGGTGTGGTTGCTTTTTACCGACCCATCCTTTCAACAAAGCTCTTCCTGTCAGGTTTAGCAGTGCTAATAGTAATGTAATACCAGCTATGCTGTTGGTCCTGATGGAAGAGGATTGTTGCCATGTGAGGTCTGTGTCAGGTTCATGTTAGTTTATCGCTTAAGGAATCTGCACAGAAGTCAATGCTGTTAGGTATTATTCTACATGGGATAATGTAAGCTGATGGTGATTGGCTTCGGCTTTTTAAATTACCTAAGACACTGGCCGAGAAATTTAGCGTTGCTACAATAGCCATAATCAGAGCAACAGCAGGGTCTATAGCTGTATCCATCCCCAATGGTCTTGTAACAGCAGTCACAGTCAGAGTCACAGATACAGCCACATAAAAGGACTTTGTGAGACATTTTACAGCACTTCTGCCTGATATATACAATGTGGTGTGAATCCCCTAACCTGCACCAATTCCCATAGCCAGGTACAGCGAGCCACTGCACTGTGCACAACCACTAATGCTGTGGTTGAAGTCAAAGCTCATGAAACATTTCACCTGCACATTAAACATTCCTCAGAAGGAGGATTAGGTGCTTTAAGTATGTGAGTGCATATTGTACAGTATGTAAACCAGACAGACTTGTTAATGTGACCTCTTAAACTGAAATCATATATTGTCTAAAGATCTATGAGATCCTTACAGTAAAATCATACCATCATGGACAGCACCGCAGCCTGACAGCTTGATTAGTAGGCCATTCCATCGAAGCTCTTTTCACTGCCTACCTGCTCTTAGTCGCCATATGTTTTATTGCGCTGCATAGTTCGCCGTACCTTAAATGGTGGTGTCTCGTAAATCTGCCCTGGGAAACATTTGCTTCTCATTTGGGAACAGCTCTTTGGTTTGAAACAAGGTTTTGGTCCGGGAGATGACCTCTCTTTAAAACAGCGTTCCTATTAACATGGTATGATGCAAAAAAGAAAAGTAAATTTTATATTACTTGGACATGCTGAATTATTTGAACACAAAGGCTCTGTGTAGAATTGTCTAATGTTGAGATCACAAAAAAAAACAGATATCTTCCACTTGCCATTATGTGGTAAATCACCAGGTGCCTGAAGGTCTAGTTTGGCTAAAACTCCTGAAAACAGTCACTGATTCTTACCAAAAACAGCCCACAAGATGGGAGAGTGTAATTTAAGGTACTGGTCAGATACTATGCTAAGATACCTTATCCGGTTTGAGAAACAAAATGTTTTCTATTTCATTATTCTATAATTTGTGCATATACTCTGGAGTTCATGTCTACAAGCAGCTTAAGATTCTGAAAGAAAATGCTGCTAGAACAGAACTAAGGTTGTGGAGATCAGGCGGTTGGTAGTGCATCTTATTCCAATGAGATAGCGAGTATCCACTATATAAAAATCCATCATTCAGTGTTTATTGATTTAAATAACAACAAAACCTTTCTATCATGACCCAAGCATTTTAATTTTCATAACCAAGGGCGAATCTCCTAACCAATACTTATAACAGAAGTGGGCTCAGATTTTGGACCCCACTGTAATTTTGACAAGCAATCAGTGTAAAAACGCCAAGTCCAATAATATACATTTTAGAGTACAGTTGTGATTCCTGGGTGGAGCTTTCGCAGTCTGTTGCTGTTCACACTGGGCAGATGTGGGGAAACTCCCTCAGATATGCTTAAGCACTCGTATATTTCGGAATCCTTCTGCAAACATTTCAGCAGATCAAACATGTAACTACTCACTCAGCCCCTGCTAAATTCCCGGCTTTTCTCCCCTGAAATGATGGATTGCCTTTCTTTTGTCAAAGTGCAGGTGAAAGGTGATGTATTAATAGCTACTTGTCAGAGAGCTAAGTAAGAGTTTGGGACTTACACATATACAAGGTAATGTGTTGAAAAATGGGAGGAGTGAAGGCGCTGAGCTGTTGGTGGTCCTGAGCTGTGTAAATATTAAACGTGTGGGGGCCCTGAGGGCCACAGCCTCAAGGGATTTGATCAGGAATGAAAAAACGCAACGTGTGTTCTTCATGCAAATAGATGCTCGATGTCGGGCTGGACAGAGCTTTGGCCCTATAGTGTTGTAGTTTTTACTACATATAAGATCCTCCTCATTCCGATAATCTCACACCTATTCTCACTATACACAATAATTTGTATAATTTAGGAAAATCCCAACAGAGCTATGACGAGAGAGTGTTTTGTTCTGGCCTCTTAGTGGAATCTGTAGGTGATGACAGACAAGACTATTTAAGAACAGGAGCTCTCAAAATCAAACAGGACACTCTCAGTGTTTAATTCTGTGGCAACAGAGCCGAGAGCTTGTCCTGACTCATCACACTTTCAAAGCTCGCTGGCACACCTTGCCGTGGGAATGACACTTCGAAACCCATCTCTGTTTGAACAGGTTAATTCCACTTTCTCTGTGCTCCACGTCGGCCATTCAGCAGCTTCTCTGATTTATAATGGAGTGCTGGCTGAATGCGAAAGCTCAGATTTTAAAAAGGGTTCCTAAGTGTTGAATACAGGTCCTGCGTGTGTGCACACATGTGCCTCCTCCTTCGTTTGAAGTCTGAATGAATCCTGTTTTATTGTTGACGGCCTGGCAGGTTGACACAGAGGTGTGGACGGATAGACAACAGTGAAACTTAGTGATGAACTCTGAATTTCCCTCTTTATGTTCTCTACCTGGAATGCATCTGTACTCTGATAACTGTGCGACAATACAGACAGTAGGGCTGTCACGATACCAAGAATTCAGTAGTTGATACCGATACCATTAAATTTCCACGATTCCTGATACTCAATTCGATACCAAGGCAAGAAAACAAAAACACAACAATAAATCACATTTACTTCAACACACACTCGAACTTACAAAAAACAAGAGTGGCTATGTAGACTTCAAGTAACAAATAAAAAAAAAAATACTATTATCATTATAAAACAGAACAGTGGCATAAAGGAAAATTAGGAGATATTAGTTATAAGGTGTAGCTCAATCATTGTAAGACAACAGTAGAGGCTGCAATGTGAATAATTGCTGCTTCTCTGTTTTGTATAAAGTGTATTAGTGAATATTTTGGGATGTTGGACTGTTGGTGGAACAACATAAGACATATGAAGATGTCTCCCTGGTTTAATCTGTCACCATTTATAAATCAAATTGTTAAAATGATTAACCGAAAACCTGGTGCGAAAACAATCATTAGTTGCAGACATAAATTTAGGAGCTGCTTACATTGTTCTCAAACTTACCCACACACTTTTTAGGACAATTCTAATATTCAGGTGCAGGATCTGGGTTCAGACTTGTATATATTTGCTGTTAAGGGAGCTATCTGTTTTTTTTCAGATTCACAATCATAAAAATGATCAAAGTAATCCCTGTGAGACACAAGCTCAGACGTCACACTGCTCTGAACAGCAGGTTGTAATGTTTTTGTTCCACTTTCACGATTCAATTATTTAATCGGCAGGGCGATGAGGGTGAGACCCAGCGTCATGTGTACGTCAGGTCTTCCTGCTGGACAAGAATAAAATGGGTTAGGTTAAATATTATGCTGACATTCATAGTGATATCATAACCTTTTTTCAGACAACCTCAATAGTTTCACTCCATCACATGTTGATGCTGCTCTTTGAGTAATCATTGAGCCTGCAGGTGTCCTCTAAAAACTGTCCCAGCTCTACCACGCTAATAGGAGTTCAGTCACGCATCAGTGTTCACCGCTTGCTCTCAACACCCCCTGTTCGTGTCAGAAAACAAAGGAACACGAGCGTCCCGCCATACACAGCGGCTGGGGCAACCAGGACAACACCTCTAAAGCAAACATGCTTGCATGCTCTTTATAACAGCAGCATAATGCTCAGCCTTTGTCTCTTCTGTTCCCCCACCTTGGTTCTCCTACTCCATAACAGGTGCCGCTCAAAGTTGCTTCTCTGAATTATTGTTTCTTCAGTTCCAAAGCCCATCTCTTTTTACCTTCACCCTCCTGACTTTGTAGACTTTCTCTAAATGTACTCAACAAACATTACAGCCTTGTTTTGTGTGTTTGGAAATGAAAGCATGGATTACTACGTGTGCTTTTGTGTTTATGCTGTTATACTTTCATCAAAGAACACCGCTTTTTCCTGTGAGAAATGACAAGGCTCACTGCTCACTGCCCTCTGCTCATGAGGGAGATCTGGGTAAAGCCAATACTAATTTAGATGTATCGTTGATGGTTAATTTAAGCTTATTCCTGACTTTGTAAATAGTATGACAAGAAAATCTAATTGAAGATCCACTTACTAACAGTTTCCAAAAATTTCAACCTACAGTTACTGTGGCAGCCATCACAAGAGATGATGTCATCAAGATAGCAGCCCAATAAAACAATTATAATAATAATGATAATAATAATCACAGTGTTGTGTTTTGGTGTCTGTCAATCCATACATTTTAGATATGTTGAGAAAATGTGACATTTTTATTTCACAACATTCACACACCAGTTTTAGTTACTTCTTTGTTTTAATGCAGTAGTTTCTCTGTCATCAAAGATATTATAAACAATTCTAAGATTGTGTTGAGCCTTTACTGCAGGATCCACATTTAACCAGCTCTCATATTAAAGCTGCAGGTTTGACAGAAATTTCACTTCTCTCTTTAGTCCACAGTTACAACCGCAATGAAATGAAAGTGAAAGTAATATAGTTAAGGTCAGAGTAAAATTAGTAAAAAATTTTCAAAACAGATCACATACATTCAACCAAAGGTCAGGTGTAATGAGTGAGATTACATACTTACTTTCTTCTTGTCCTGCTTATTTTCCTTAATCTTTTGACGGCCATCCATCCTCATCAATACTGTACATGCTTGAAGTAATGTGGGGGTCTTATCCCCTTAACCCATCACTTAACCCGCAGCTCACTGGGAACATGAGTGTGGGTCATGAGTAACATGATGTGACCTGCATTAGATCTCTTTCACTATCCTCAGGACGTGTAATCCTAGTTCTATAAGATGGTTGGATGGTGTACGGTCTGTCAATCAAATGTAATCATTTGAGGTAGTAATTCTTCTTTTCATCTCTGCTTTGTATGATTCTCTGAACCCTGTAAAAATAAGGAGGTTATGTTTTCATCTGCGGTTTGTTTTTCTCAACCCAATTCCATGAAACCTTTTGTTTCCCAGTCTATAACATTGTGGGATCAGGCATTTTTTCAACAATTTTCATTGATTTGACAATTATTTTTTTTTGTATGTTTATGGGACTGATATTTATGAGTGTGTGTGTAATCAGATCCAAATAAAAACAGGATCTCATTAACTTAGAAGTGGTTTGATAAGAGGACTGTTGGGCCTTGTAGGAGGTATGTGCTCCACTGAGTGATATTCTAGTTATATTTTGACAATAGTTATAATAGTAGTGAGAGAAGGCCCATAGTCTCCCAATGGAATCACACCTGGAACGATGCAAATGTGGTATGTAAATACAACATTTGATAATATCTTCATGACTTGCTGGTTTTTGGACAGATGCCACGCAGACATAACTTGAATTCACTCCAGGACATTTACTGTATTGCACGTCATGCAAAACTGACATTGCTAAAACAAGTCTCTTTTGTTGATGTTATGGTTGATTTTCAACTTACTTTAAGTGGTTATGATCAAGGCGAGGGAAAAAACTGTGATCATGGCCCAAGTTGAGCAGCGAAATGTGAATGAGGAATGCAGCTGGAACATAATTGTGTAGACAGGGGTTTGATACACTATACAACACAAGGTGAGGAAATGTATACAGAAATTACATTTTTTGTATATTCAACAACTCAGAAACACCTCTGCCCATTGAATATTACTGACTTCCTCTTGTGGTAGTATGAGAAAGACCATATGAGGAAGGCAGTCTGTCAAACATTGACCATATATAAAGATTAATAACCATTCACGATCAGGGTAAAACCTAAAAGGCAAGTTTCCAGTTAACCAAAAGCCTTTTTGAGCTGTGGGAGGAAACTGGAGCCAACAGAGGAAACCCACAAAGATACAGGGTGAACATGGAAACGCCACACAGGAAGGTAGCAGCCGGCTATGAACACAGTGCTAACATCTGAGCCGTCCTAGATTTGTTCTTGGCTATAATAACAAAAACAGAAACTTTTTATTATTACTTTTCTCCCACAATCTTAGTTATTTTAATCGATTTTCAAACAGACCAGTAGAAGATGAGGAAGAACTGGAACATCACATTGTGGAGCAGAGGGTGTCCTGAGCGAGCCAGCAGATTTGATAGATGTTTGTTTCTATAAACTATACTAGTCTCTCTTCTCAACGCGACCAAGTGGTGAACAGAACTCAACGTAAACAACATGTTCCCATTGTCTACTGTTCTGCTTGTGTAATTCTCTCACATGGGACAAAAATGTCCCGGTGTGAAAACTTAACCACAGAACATGCCTGTGGTGCCAAAACTTAGTTAAAATCATTTATCATTTGAAATAAATATCATATAGAACATTAAGAGAGGTTTCATGGGATGAAAATCAGATCATAGAAAGTACAGATTTGACGAATTTTAAGTTTTGCAGTCCTGTGGTTATACTATAAAGGTTCTCTTGCTATCACATGATGTCCTAATATGATCTTCCAAGCATTCTTTTCATTTCCATTAACTTTGCTTTCATGCTATCCTTTTTTTAAAGACACAATTTGATCCAACACTGTAAGACATAGAGGCAGAATGAAGAGATAAAAGTCAGCAGAGAGAAGAAAACGTGTCAGTAACTGCTAACTTTAATCCCTGTGTACCAGCAGAGTCATACATCAGTCAGTCAAGTAGGTGGCAGAGGTGCAGCAGCAAATAACTTACCAGAGCTAAAGCCATAGGCTCATGAGAGTGCAAACATGATTATTGACAGAAACACAAAGGGAGGTTTAAGCTAGTCTCATCTCAGCTGTGTGAAATGTCAGCCAAACACAGCCATGTGTAAAGAGGGTGGGCAGGTGACAGTGTTAGAGAACACTAGGAACCACCCCCACCGCCAATTTGTATGCTGTTTCCTTTATTCTCTCCTCTTGTGGTCTTCAATCATGACCCAGTTTTGGGGGGGACAAAGCCCCTCGCACCCCTGTTGTGCTTATAACAGCTATGTCTCCACTTAATAGGGCAGTCTGTATTTCTGTGTGCGTGCATCTGTGTATACTGGTCATGGGGTAACCTAATAATCCTTTTTCTGTGACACGAAGGTGTTGCAGACGTGCTGTCTTTGCCTTTGCCCTCCTCCCGCTTGAGTCTTTAAGCCTCGTTACCCTTGACACGCTGCCCTGCAGAGAATCAAGTCATCCCAATTGTCTTACTCACAGTGGACAGACCGGGGCACTGTTTCTCTACTTTGCCACGAAGAGACTCATGTGATTAAGCTGTGAGTAGTGTGTCAGCCACCGAACAGCCACAGCTTTGGCTGTTGTTTTACCCTGATGTCTGTTGTGTAAGCAGCAATAAAGAGACATCTGTTTCTTAAGCTAATTCTTCTCATTTGCCATCCCAACAAAGCTCTCCTCAGTAACTGGCTCGTCCAGAGACAACAAGGCACCCCCATCGCTCAGTTCATCGTGTCACTTTTGTTTTGCAAATCCGTCCAAACAGATTTACTGCTACTGGAATTAAGTAATGACAGAATGTTGAAACAAGATGATGAGATGGCCGAGAGTCCCCAGATGAAGACACCATTCAAAATGACCCGAGGGGAGCGTTTTCTAGCCTAAACCAACACGGGTACCCCTGAGGGTGAAGCAATAACAACACGAGTTTGCAGAATAAGACTGGCCACCGCTCTGTGTGCTGCTGACTTATTGAGGAGAAGCACCCGGGCTGAGCTTGAGCTTGTTCTGAAACCATTTACTATTATGGCATTGCTTTAGTCCACCACATAAACATTTGAGATAGATTATAGCCAGACTGGTGTGTTTTGCTCACGGTGCCACTGACGAGACGCCACGAGAAGTGATGACATCACCAGCACTCCTCTCTCAGATTCACATGTTGTGATTGCTTAGCTAGAATTTTCAGCATCTGGCCTTTGTGTCTGTTTGTTGACAAAAAGGCATCACTGATGACCTCCAGTCACCCTTTGACATTGTATATAATTATATTTTTATGTATTTATACTTTAATTTCAGGATTTGTATGTACAGCTTGGTTTTTCTTGCCATATCATTGAGTCTCAAAACGCCTTTAAAGCCCATACATCACTGAAGTCTTGATGTCCATTAGTGACGTGCGTCAGCTTGTTAGCACACAGCACGATCCTATTTGGCAGCATCAGTGCATGTCAACGTTCCAGAAAAGCTAATAGTTCATCACATTCACTTCCTGGTGTTGTTGAGCCCTCCGAATTAACCTTGTGGAAATGGAGGAGACTGCAGTTGACAAATATAACTTTACTAAAGGACGATACAGCCTTCACACCTATTTTATGCAGCAGCTGTGAAAAAACAGGTTTTGAACTTTGCACCACTGGCATGTTTCATTGTCACACAACTACTTCTGTCACTTTTTGCATGAATGTGACCTCACACACACGTCTTGGGAGAAGAGCCATTATCCCAATTTATACAAGTCATGGGGTCAAAACTACTGAGACATGCAATGTTTGCCATTCAAAGTATAAACACTCTATTTTAACCTTCTAAGCTGATTGGCCGGAAAGTGCATTTAGTTTGTGTCCAAATCCACTTTTCTTAGTTTGACGTAATGATAGTCTGGCAAACCCCCAAACAAAACCAGTTAAAGTGAGAGCAGAAGACGACATTTCCTACACGTGTTGGAAGTGGTTAATCAATCACAAGAGAGTGGAGCAGCTGGCCAATCAGAGCATACAGGGCTTCACCGAGAGGGGGGGGCTTAAAGAGACAGGAGCTAAGACAGTGTGCGGAAAGTGGAGTGTCTTCTGAACATTACAGCATGTTATAACAATTCAACTAATAACACAAATTATAATTACATTGAATGTAATGTCAAACTGAATTTGAGCATAATATGCCCCCTGCGATATAACAGTGAAATACTGCACCAATGAACTCAGACCAGGTTTTCGTTGGTCGGTTACTTTCCACTGCCTCAAGATTACAATCAGCAGTGCACCTGACCCCAGCTCATTGTAATCCCATCCCACCCAAGGGTGCTCTGATGGACTTGATGGTAAAATGACAAGTGTTGAACACACTTGTGTTGCGCATTTCACCATTTTGTGCTGTGTGGAGTGTAGACTATAGATAGATAGATAGAATCCTTTATTAGTCCCACAGTGGGGAAATTTGAGGGTTTTACATCAGCAGCGCAGGCACAGTGCAACAAGAACAAACGAAAGAGCAAAACAACAAAGTAAGAAACAAAAAACAACAATGAGCAGCAAGAAAAAGTAAACAGTCAAAATAGTGCTTATGACTGAGTGAAACCCACAGGTTATGTCACTACAGGTGTCAACTGCTGATCTATACAAGCCAAACGATTCCCCAGAAGAAATGATAAAGTCATCCATCTACAACATCCTTCTTTACTCTCAATTTCAGTGAGCACACACTTTGACACTGCGGTGAGACAAACACGCAGAAGCAACAAGAATAGGCAGCAGGAAAAACAAGGGAGTGGAGCTGGAACCTTTAACAGCTCCTCTGGCAGCAGGGCCTGTGGGTGCCAGGGAGAGCTCTACGTCTCACCTTTTCAATTGTGTTTGAGCACACATGTTTGCTTGTCTGTCTGTGTGTGTGTGTGTTTGCACACAGGTTTGGATAAAAGTGCAATGTTTGCTCTCTTAGCCTGCTTGACAGCTGGCTCTCATCCAGTTTGGGACTTTTAACGGCAACGAGTGCTAATGAAAAAACGAGCTTTGAAAGGAAAGACAATCTGACAGAAGTCATTAATTTGCAGTCAAGTCTTTGTGTTCAGTGACTTTGTAAAATGGACGCTCACGGATCACTGTACTAATCATTTTCCACTCAATCAATACTTATTTCCCTTAAATGTAAAACAGGTTAATGGATACTTACAAAAGACGCATTGATTTGTCTGCCTTACTGGGGAGTTGAACAATGTTCAGTTACCATCAATCTTAAATCCATGACAATGACGATGGCATCATTACTTGACAAAATTGTTAAGGTTTTGTCACAGATTTTCATGTGCACAAATATAAATATCAGCCTGATAGTGAAGCTGCAGTAAAGGTCATGTGGTCAACTATATTATGAGGGAATGTCCGCTCAGGACAATAAACATCCACACAGCAAGTGCAAGTGTGTTCTCCATGACTGGACTGAATAGTTGGACAGACCAGCTCTCTTTACCTTTTTAGGCCATGCTGCCTGCAAAGCAAAGGTTACAAATGGCTAAAGGGATAATGTTTATGAAAGCGATTAAGAGCTGTGAAGTCAGTCAGACACAACAGGATGTTGTGGGAGGTGTTATCATAGCAACGCTGAGTTTCTTCTTAATATTCTTCACAGATGTACATAATTGAAAGTGCATGTTACTCAAATTTAACAGATACCTTCCAAAGTTCATTTTCCCTTTCAAATGTTAACACTCGATGGAAAAGAGTGGAAAGTTCATCAGTGATGAAAAAATAACCAGTTTCATTAAGTACTATGTTGATTTACCCTTTTTGAAATCACTTTATGCTATTATGAACATAATTCGCTACAAAGTGATACTTTGTCAAGTTAAAATGCTTTTCTCTTCATAGAATAGAATATATCACAGTAATGTAACAAAGTAAGGGCCATACTGTCTGCATAATGAGTTAATTTTAATGATTTATTTTCTTATGTGTGCTTTACATATAACTTTAACGGTGGAGCTGAATAAGTCTTCCACTAGTTGATATCTCTACTGTCATCAACCAGCCCAGCCAGACGTTTATCTGTGTGGATGCCCCTCAGGGAAACTGCACTCACAGTGGCGTAGTGCAGCAGACACACTGTCTTGTCAACTTCCTGATTGTGTAATTATGTCGTGATGTTGTTTATGCTATCACAGATGTTGCTTGTCTTTGTTTGGGCTGTATGTGTCTCTGAAAGATGAGTGTCAGTGATAGCAGACCATGGCCCTGTGCTTGTGCTATTGAAGCAATCAGTAAA